>NC_139711.1:8013516-8093516 GCF_964188405.1 Protomyctophum parallelum
ATGGTGAAAAATCACCACCGTACGACAAAGTATAAAATAAATGGGGGCATAAGTTGTTCAAACCGTGAAGGCGTTTAACTTGCGAGGCGACGGCGTTGTCAGATGGACATTGACGTGGGTCTTCTGCTGTCAAAGCTGCCATTTTCCTTCCATGAAGGAGAGCTTTATGGCCGTGGCATGCATGCATGTGGGAGGACAAAAACTGGCTTAATTAATTTTGGCACTGACCTCGAAATTTAGTTTTCTAAAATAAATATGTTCACGATATTTCAAAAATAGCAGATATATATATATATATATATATATATATATATATATATATAATATAATTATAATTTTCTGAAAAATCCATGTTTCTATGTCAGCGGTGCTCAACCTTTTTTTACGTCAAGGACCCCCAGAATTATCTCTATTGGGCCACGGACCCCCATCTCAAAATATGTAGTTCCAAAGACCCCCCCCCCCCCCCCCCCCCCCAGTTAAAAATGTTCGCTCTGAAATGTATATCAAAGATTTGCACACATTTTAACAATTTTTCAAAATAGCAGACCTACAAGCTCGTAGCGCGCCACTCGGTGGCGCGCTATGAGCTTGTAGATCTGCTATTTTTCAATAGCCGAAGCGTAACATAATGCCAACACCAAAAGGGGTTCCCGCCCCAAAATGGCTTACGATCTTTGCTGTGAGGTCTTTTGATTCTACGGGGGGTCCGTTGACGGCCCTGCCTCACTCCCTCCTGATTATAAAGTAATGAGTTCATTCCGAGGCTTCAGAGGAGCTTCAAGGCAAACTAACAAGACACGCATTCTGAGGCTTTGTAGTTAGGATCTGTTATCTCGTATGCCATTATTATTAAGTATCGCTTTGCAGGGCGCCCGGTTCGCACACATACCAGGCGTTATGTCATGATTAATTCATAAATGATGTCGTTTTGTTTTTGTGTGTGTGTTGCACCAGGCCACTTGTGAAATATTTACCACTCGCCTTTGAAACGGCCTCAAACCCCCCCCCCCCCCCCACCCCCTTTGCATATAGGGATGCTAGACACAGAGAGACGTCAATGTATGGGCGTGCCTGGCGGTTGCTCAGCCAGTCAGTATATGGGGATGCTAGACACAGAGAGACGTCAGTGTATGGGGGTGCCTGGTGGTTGCTCAGCCAGTCAGTATATTGGGGATGCTAGACACAGAGAGACGTCAGTGTATGGGGGTGCCTGGTGGTTGCTCAGCCAGTCAGTATATAGGGATGCTAGACACAGAGAGACGTCAATGTATGGGGGTGCCTGGCGGTTGCTCAGCCAGTCAGTATATGGGGATGCTAGACACAGAGACGTCAATGTATGGGGGTGCCTGGCGGTTGCTCAGCCAGTCAGTATATGGGGATGCTAGACACAGAGAGACGTCAATGTATGGGGGTGCCTGGCGGTTGCTCAGCCAGTCAGTATATGGGGATGCTAGACACAGAGAGACGTCAATGTATGGGGGTGCCTGGCGGTTGCTCAGCCAGTCAGTATATGGGCGGATGTGAAGTTCGAATCCGACTCCCGCTAAATGTCTTGCATTTCTCCTTTCTCCCTACTTGGACCCCGGGGTTCCTGTCTCTCTAGTCTACACACTACTAAAAGAAAAGCCTAAAAAAAAAAAAAAAATCCCAGAATGCAATGTGTAAAAGTTAAGTGCCACGGGGTCTTGGCTAATTAGGGCCTCGGCTTCCAGGATAATTTCTGCAATGAGCTCTCTCTGCCTCATAGTATTACATAATGAGCTGCCCCAGCCTTCCAGGATCCCCTCACTTTTGATATTTTATTTGAAGTTGCTGTCAGATCTGTTGTATTGTAGTCCTTATGTTTAGCATGAAGTAAATCTCTTACCTTGCCCCGGCCTACTTGTGTGACTGTGACGACGTGGCTTCAGAAGCTGCTTATTCACTCTAAAACTAACTAATGTTATACCCTGAAGAAAACCTATGGAATTTGCAGGTGCATCTTGCTCCAGGTTTTTGTGCATGCCCCCGGCACCTGCATGTCGTCTTGGTAGTCTTTTCCAAATTTAGCCGCACGCATGTGTGTACAGTAGCAGCATTTAATTTAGGCTTGTCACTGTGAAACCCCCCCTGCCGCCCATTTGTACAGTAGCTGCTTATTGCTTGTATCGGTTTGAAGTGTCTGTGTACACTATTAGGGGATTTGGGGGCGGTTTGAAGCACTCGAAAGTATGAATAAATGAAGAGCTTTGGCTGTTGGAACCACAGCGGGGTTGCCAAGAAGAACCGAGGACCCCTCCGGCCTCTGAACAACATCCAGCTGTCCGTGTTTTAGGTCCATACCCCTGCATTGAAGACCAGGCGACATCAAAGCCAAGGACTGGGGTTTGTGTTGAGGCAGGCTAGGTTTGGAGAACCTCACACCGTTTTTTAGCTTCTAAAGAAAGACATGACCCAAAAGTGGGGGGGGGCCAATTTGAAAGGGATTACGAGTGATTCTCCTTTTCATTAGCAGCGTAATTACCAGGTGGCAGCCTTTCTTTTCTTTTTCGTTTTTTCTTTCTTTTTTTTTTTACGTAGGTGGTTTATATTTAGAGGCGTGATCTTCAACAAAGCATGACACGCCAGGGGCCCAGTTCCAGAAAACATTGTGGCATATAGTAACAGAGAGTGAATCACCTCCTAGAATGAATATGTAATGTCACAGAAGTTCCAGGAGCCAAGGCAACGCTGCTGATTAACCTACGTAGGCATATTAAGCCCCATTCTGTGGGCGGGAACCCCTTTTGGTGTTAGCATTATGCTATGCTTTTGCTAACATTTTGCTCATTTTGCTCATAGCGCGCCACCGAGTGTCGCGCTATGAGCTTGTAGGTCTGCTAATATTTTTTTTAATCGTGAAAATATGGCACAAAATTTATATATTCTTTCAGAGCCAATGTTTTTAACTCAAATCTTTGCTTTCTGAGGGTTCCTGGAACAACATATTTTCAGATGGGGGGGGTCGGTGGCCAATTATTACATATCATTTCTGGGGTTCTTGACATGAAATATTGAGCACCACCGATACAGAAATCATCTTTCAGAAACTTGTCAGAATTCAGAAGGCATTTAAAAAAAAAAATGACGTCGGGCCTAAATGGGTTAATCACTCTCCTCCACACACACCATCCCCCCCCCCCGCCCCCCCCCCCCCCCAACACACACACACACCCCCCCTCTGGCCTGGAGGTCTACCAGAGCAGCGGCTTTTCATTTTCACCCATGTGGGCAGATGGTTCCGGTTCCAACGCCCGATAGCAAGTTATCCTCCGTGGCAGGAACATTTGGCACGCCGCCGTGACAACATAGTGTTTTGCAAAACGTGCAGGTGAAGTGAAGAAAGTGGTCTGGCTTTCGTGTTTCCGAAATGTTTTTAACCCGCTTAGGCCTAGATGTCGAGAAAAAGAAAGAAAAAAAAAAAGTCTTCCAAAATCATGACTGTTTTCTGAAAAAAAAACGTATGTTTCTGTATCGGTGGTGCTTAATATTTCATGTCAAGGACCCCAAAAATTATATGTAATATGCCTCCGCGCCCCCATTTGAAAATATGTTCCAGGGACCTCCCCAGAAGCAAAGATTTTAGTTAAAATGTTCACCCGTAATAATATATATTCAAAGATTTGAGGCACATTTTCACGACTTTTCCAAAAGAAAATAGCAGACCTACACAAGCTTGTAGCGCGCCACCGAGTGGCGCGCTAGGAGCTTGTGTAGATCTGCTATTTTTCAAATGGCTAAAACATAGCATAACACTAACGCCCAAAAGGGGATTTCCGCCCAAGATGGGTTAAGTGTGGTGTAAGGGAGCCGTATTAAAAATTACAGAAATGAGTGTAGCGCTGGAAGATGAGCTGCAGGATTTAGTCAGCGCTGTACAAAGGTCTGCACTGCAGTTTATTAAGAATTTATGGTCGTCCTCCGCAGGGCACCTTATGCGAATGCCGTCGGAGCGGCCCGGTAAACAAATAATGCTTTGTAATTGAGATTTATAATGCTAAATGTTGTGAGCCACACTGTGGCCCATAAATTCCTCCACCGCCCTGCACTGCACGCTCAACACTCCCACATTGTTCACAAACAGCTGTGTGTGTGTGTGTGTGTGTGAGTGTGTGTGTGTGTGCGTGTGCGCACACACGCACACAACATAAAATAAGCCTTGCATATTAGAGAATGGCCATGTGCTTGCCGTTTTGTGTGTGTGTCTTCAGCGCAAGGCAAGCTTTATTCTCATGATGTATACGACATGCATAGTGTACTTCTCCAATTTGCATTCAATCAGTGTAGATTTATGGTGATCCATGGGCTGTTGGTGCCGGTTGCAGTCTAATCCGGGCTCTGGCCCCGGACGCTCTGTGGCAGACAGGGCTGTAAATTTTCCTCCTCCTGCGGCGGCAGAATCACCGCTTAGAGCACCACAAAGCCTCAGCTCAGCAGTTCAAGGGTCGACGAGGCCCAGCCAGGCACAGCCTCCTCCTCTTAGTTATTCTTTTGGGCACGGTTTGGAGGCTTAGGTATCTGCCACTTCGGTATTGTTTTTGTAAAACACGTCGTTTATGCTAATTTCTATTGCAGAAATGTTTTAATTTTTCAATTTTAAGCAGGTCAGCAGGAAGTAAGTGGACTTGGCAGAGCGTTGGCTCTCTGAACGCTGGCGTCTGGCCCAGCGACAGAATAAGGCAGGGTTCATTACAGGAAGAAGCAATATTGTCCCGAGGCAGTGTGGCGTCTAGTAGTACATTTTAGAACGACTGTTGGAAGTTGTGCATTTGCATATTACACATATAGTTGATTGATTATAGATTATCACTTGATGTTGGGTTTTATTTTCCATAGAGCAGTGTGGAAGGGACGAGATAAAAAAAGGGGACTTTCTGTAAGTGGATATACATGCTATAGGTTTATTATGTCATTGTAGAAAAGATTAACAGTGTGGCTCTGTAGGAGGCTATAGCCATCTATAAGAGGTTCTGTGTGTTTGTCCAGAGAAGAGCTATTCTCATTAAAAACCCACTCAACCAAAATGTCTTGTGCTGCACACTGCCAGTAGGTCAAGGAAGTAGCATGTTAAACAAACCCGGTTGCATTATCGCACATCTTCCACAGAACGGTCTGGCCCCCCTAAGCGCTGGGTGGGCGTTTTTTGCAGAAACCAAAAAGTGGAACAGCCAATCATTGTCTGTCAATCACAGCCCCCCCCCCCCCCCCCGAGTGCAGATATAATATTGTGAATTAATGCGCAGTCAATGGGGCTTAGATGTGGCTGAAACCTTTCCCAAATATGCAGGGATATGTCACAGATTAAGATTAAGTACAGGTTTTACATTTAAGTCAGTACCAATGCCACCCCATCTCACAGCTCCGGTGCAGATTTTATATCCTCGCCACCGATGTCTCTAAAGTCCAATTCTGACAGTTTTAAGATGTTAAATCACTGATCACATTGTGAATGCACAATGAATATGCCCCTCATAGACCCCGCCGAGAAGCCAAAAATCTAAATGTCAAACTCGTACCAGAAGTATGAATGTTTCAACATGTCTATTTGAACCTGCTCTTTTCGTAGCCGCCCCGGTTGAGATATCAGTTTGTTCCAAGTACCTCAATGAAGTGCCCTGACTGACAGCCACAGCATACATTAACCCATTCTGGACGGGAACCCCTTTTGGTGTTTTTAAAACATTATGTTATAATTTAGCTATTGAAAAATAGCAGACCTACAAGCTCGTAGCGCGCCACTCGGTGGCGCGCTACGAGCTTGTAGATCTGCTATTTTTTTTATTTATTAAAATGTGGCGCAAATCTTTGAATATATATTCAGAGCGAACATTTTTACAAAAATATTTGCTTCTGTGGGGGTCCTGGAACTACATATTTTGAGATGGGGGGGGGGGGAAATCCGTGGCCACTGACATAGAAACATGGGTCTTTCAGAAAACTATTAGGATTTAGAAGCCTTTTTTTTTGTATTGACCTCAGTCCAAAATGGGTTAAAAATTGATGAAGGGCATTTAATTGGTCCCTGTGGTTACCTCTACAGTCGCTCTTTTTGGCTTTCCCCCCAGCGTGATCTTCTTATAATACGCGTCATACCCAGACTCCTCAGCCTGTCCATCTCCGCTGTCACATTGACACCCTCAGAGTGTCATTGTGATTGAATTAAGCTCCGACGCAAATCCGGAGCGTGTTTTCTCAGCAGATGTGTCGAGGGCGACGATCTTGGCTCTCATCGGTCTGCTTCAAATGAGCCCCTGATTGATGGTCCTGAGCTGTGATGGTTTTATATTAGCCGGGGCCACTGTAGCAGGAAGCAGACAAATGAAATGGAATGTAAGGCACATTAACCCATTTTGGACTGGGGTCGATAAAAAAAAAAAGGCTTCTAAATCCTAAAAAAAAAAAATCTGAAAAACCCATGTTTCTATGTCGGTGGTGCTCAACCTTTTTCATGTCAAGGACCCCAGAATTATCTCTATTGGGCCCCCATCTCAAAATATGTTGTTCCAGGGACAGGGGGGGGGGGGGGGGCAGAAGCCAATATTTTAGTTAAAAATGTTCGCTCTGAAATATATATTCAAAGATTTGCGGCCCTTTCTCACGACTTTAAAAAAATAGCAGACCTACAAAGCTCGTAGCGCGCCACTCGGTGGCGCGCCATGAGCTTGTAGATCTGCTATTTTTCAATAGCTAAAGCATAACGGAATGCTTGCGACACCAAAAAAGGGGTTCCCGCCAGAATGGGTTAACTATGAAGTACATTAACCAGGCTATACACAGAAAATGTACCGGCATCCTCATAAAGTTCATTAGAGGTCACTCCATTACAGTCTCTTCTTGATTAAGCTTTTATCCTGCATTAAAGCTCTCAACACGTTATTTATAACCTTTTTCTCCTCTTAAGTGTTCTGTCCTCTCTCCTCCTTTTTATGTACTTATGTCTTTGTTTCTGTACTTAAATGAACAAGTGCACATGCAAACCTCTTATTTATTTATCTACAGCTGCGCTAACGGCGTTATCAGCTCACCTGGCATTTTTTTAGCGGCGCCAAGCACGCCTAACAGTGACTGGGTAGGTCTGTATTTCAATACATCTATCTGTCCCTATGTCCATGTGTGACTATTGACCCCTGCAGCTGTTTTGAGCTAAGTCAGCTAAGTGGGGTCGCATTCTCATTGACCCTGCTGTCGGCTAAAGACACACACACACACACACACATACTGCACCGCTCAGTTCACAACGTTTTTTAAGATATTTTGGGGGGTTTATTGATAGTACAGGAAACGCATTAGAGACTGTACTGTATGTGATATGCGCCAGGACCACTAGGCCAGCATAATATCTCCAGGTCCTCATTTCAACAAACTTTTTTTCTTTAATTTTTTTGGGGGTTTGACGTCATCCCACTTGCCACATGCCCACTTGACGCCTCCAGTGTGACAGCGGCCGTTAACCCATTCAGGCCTGACCTCGAAATTGAAAAAAAAAATCTTCTAAATCCTCCAGTTTTCTGAAATAAATATTTTCACGATTTTTCAAAAATGGCAGACCTACAAGCTCGTAGCGCGCCACTCGGTGGGCGCGCTACGAGCTTGTAGATCTGCTGTTTTTCAATAGCTAAAGCATAACGTAATGCAAACACCAAAAAAGGGGTTCTCGCCCAAAATGGGTTAAAAACAATGGGTGCGTTTCCTGACATGAGTGTCGTGACGCTTTCCATCCGTCAGCCCCAATAGGCCTGAAACGGCACACACACCACCAAAAATACAATGTGTGTATATGGCATTCTGCCATACTCTTTTGGGGGCATTTCTGCTTTATTTTGGATAGTGAGTGAGAGAGAGAGAGAGAGACAGGAATAGCAGGAGAGAGAGAGAGAGAGGGGGGGGGGCATGAGGTAAAGAGTCTGGGTCGTATTCAAACCGAGGCCAGCGTGTGCAAAGTACTACCACATTATGTAGTATGCATTCTTTACAAGGTGAGCTACTGTGGCATCTTTTTTCTTTTTCTTTTTTAAACGGGTCCATCTCTTGAGGTCATGAATCTTACAAACAAAGTCTAGTACTTGTTTGCACATGTACTACAGACGACCATACTTCACCTGATGTTTTTGGACGCGCATTCAGACTCAGGATTGATGTCTTCCTACACACTGTCTCCTCCTCACCCCCCCCACCCCCCACATCTGCAGGCTTGTCTTTTTCCTGCTCTCAGAATAACGAGATCCCTGGCTCTGTCCAAGTGCACCGTTATCGCTATACGACCTAAAAATCCACTTCCCCGCAACTGGCAACCCGTGTCCCAGCACGACCTCCCGTTGGTTCTATTTTAGAGGTGTGACATCTCCCCCCATCTCGTACAAACGACAGTGTTGTCTGACACTACTGCGTCCCACAGCGTGGCTTATGTCACTGCGGTATAAAAGACAACAGGGTGAAAGCCTATGAGGACTTTGGTTCTGAGCTCGTTTCATTCTCTCTCTCCCCGCTATGAGAATCTAAATCACAGCCCCTACGGCAGTAGAAGGATTGGCAACTATCCTAAAAGGTGCTGGTTTTCAGTGGATGTCTTAACCCATTCTGACCTGAGATCAGATTCATACGAGGTTTCCGCCGGACACACACTGGTCCTGATGAACCCATTCTGACCTGAGATCAGATTAAAAAAAATGTCAAAAATAGCAGACCTACAAGCTCGTATCGCGCCACTCGGTGGCGCGATATGAGCTTGTAGATCTGCTATTTTTCAATAGCTAAAGCACAACATGATGCTAACACAAAATGGGTGCCCGGTCAGAATGGGTTAAATAGTGACGGGGGGGGGGTGCGGGGGGGGGGGGGGGGGGAAACGGATGGGGTGTTAGAAAATGTATATATGGTATGATTAATGAGGTGAAGATATATACCTCTCTGTTACATATGCTTAAGAATAAGGACTTTTAAAATTATCTCCAACTCCACCCCCCCCGCCTTTTCTTTTATTATGTTTAGCTCTGACCAAGAAGCTAGTATAAGCCACTTGCTTGGGCAGTGCATAATTTCCAAGCGCTGTCATGGTACAAAGCCATTGATGGATACCCCAATCTCATGATTGCTTAGAGGGCATGCAACATTAACAATTTAACATGGATCTTAATGTATGTTAAAAAAAAAAAAAAAAAAACAAACTCACTACTTGGGACCTACTTCATAACCTTTAGCGATGATTTGCATTTAACGTAATTAAATTTCAAATGTAATGTCTGTATGTACATCTTAACTCACACGCGCACCTCTGGGCAAACAGAGTAATTATGTGCTTGCTTTTAACGATTTGATTTATTTATTTCATGAAGGTCGTTTAATGACAATCAAGTTTATTATTAGTCTCATGACAATTAAATGGTAAATGCACTGCATTTATATAATTGTATTATAATTGGGTTTTTTTGTACTCTAACCCATTCTGACCGGGCACCCATTTTGGTGTTGGCATCATGTTATGCTTTAGCTATTGAAAAATAGCAGATCTACAAGCTCATATCGCGCCACCGAGTGGCGCGCTACGAGCTTGTAGGTCTGCTATTTTTTGAAAAATCGAAGAACGACTGACATTTTTAGAATCTGATCTCGGGTCAGAATGGGTTCATCAGACCAGTGTGTGTCCGGCGGAAACCTCGTATGAATCTGATCTCAGGTCAGAATGGGCTAATGAACATTAGAATTAGAATTAGAAAAAGGGAAACACTAGTATATGTTACCCATGGCACAGACCCACACGCAACCATGCAAGGCACTAACCTGCTATTGAGGACCCGTGTCTTGCTCAAGGACACTTGCTCAAGGACACTTGGGCATACAGTAGGGCTTAGGGCATACAGTAGGGCATACAGCAGGGCTTTCACTTCTAGTGATTTTTGAGTGGTGCAACCACTCAAAAAGGAACGGCAATGTCCGTGTTCACCTACCTATGTTGTTCGTTCACTTACCTACCTACCTATGTGGCCATGAGTACCAGTAGGGGCGCTGTTGTGCCAGAAACGGAGAGAGAGATAGTATTAGTGCTGCACTGTTGCCTGCTAATGATAGAGGAGGAGGGGGGGGGGGGGGGGAGTTGCACCACTCTGTTCCCACGGGTGTGATTTTACTAGTTGACTAGTCGACTAGTTGTTTAACTATTATTTTTGTAATGATATTTGTACATTTACAAACTGTGTACATTGGTGACTATAAATCTAGTATTCTAGCTGATCTTGAGGCCTACAAAAAAAAACGTTTTTATGTTCTTATCAACTAGTCAACTAGTACCAACAAGGTCAACTAGTGGATTTACTAGTCGACTAGTTGCTTAAAGCCCTAGAATCGAGTCAGGAGGAGCCGGGGAATGAACTGTGAACCTTCTGAGACTCTGCAGCAGCAGCAGTTGTCGGCGGTTTTTCTGTTTCTACTTTAAATCCATCCACTTTAACCAGTCCAGACTTTTTGGGGCATTTTATATTCCATCCACGGTCCAGTCTTACAAGTATCAATGTGCCCGGAATTAACCCATTCTGACCTGAGATCAGATTCATACGAGGTTTCCACTGGACACACACTGGTCTGATTAACCCATTCTGACCTGAGATCAGATTCTAAAAATGTCAGGCGTTCTTCGATAAAAAAAAAAAATAGCAGACCTACAAGCTCGTAGCGTGCCACTCGGTGGCGCGCTATGAGCTTGTAGATCTGCTATTTTTCAATAGATAAAGCATAACATGATGCTAACACCAAAATGGGTTCCCGTTCAGAATGGGTTAAATCAGCGAGCTGATCTTCTCCAATGATTCAAATACTGTGATGTAACGGCCGTTGCATCAAAAGGCAAGTGGGCACTAGTGTAATCTTGTACATCAGCAACTTCATCCTCTTCTCCGTTTTCCTCCCACAAACGCACTGATCAAAAAGCAACCGTTTAGACTCTTGAGCCGATAGCAAGCCTATCACATATCTCTCTCTCATGATGACAAGAAGCTTGAAAACAAATCAAACTTAGGCCAAACTTCTTCCTAAACGGGCGGCGGCGTGTTAGGACGCTCCGGTGTGAGTAGATATTTTTTAGGAAAGTGGCATTTGTCTCTGCGTGATGTGTCCTGAAAGGTCAGAGCAGCGGCCAGCGGCATCATCAGTGCAGTGGTTCTCTCACTGCCTCTCTGTTGCATTTAATAGGATTCAGCTGAGCTGCATGGCATTTGCAATGATTGGACCTGACCTTACTGATGATCAGTTCTATCATGGACATTACCGACGGGACACGTAGCGCCGTGAAATCCTTTTGTTCAACAGCTGCCTCTTTCCTCCTTTCATCTGCCTTCCTTTCATCACTCCCACTTTCTCCTTTGTGGACACGAGGGGAAAAAAAGGCTAAAAACTAAATAGCTGTGTGGTTAACCCTTTTGGTGTTAGCATTATGTTATGCTTTAGCTATTGAAAAATAGCAGATCTACAAGCTCATAGCGCGCCACCGAGTGGCGCGCTACGAGCTTGAAGGTCTGCTATTTTTTGAAGAATCGTGAAAAGTGACATGAAAGTGTTTGAGAACGACTGACATAGAAAAACTGCTTTTTCAAGAAAACTGTCAGGATTTAGAAGAATCGTTCCCAGGTCAAAATGGGTTAAGTCTGTACATTTCTATGTCCTATACCTTTAGATTTGCATGACTGATCACCAAAAAGTGGACCGATATGAGCTTCAGGGCTGTACCACTTTGTGTATCGACCTATATATACATATTTCTCAGTAGGGAGACCACCTCCAAAACTCTCCAGATTTGCAAGTTATATTGTTTTAGCGTGACTTTAGCATGCAAGATTGGTTTAAGTTACCTTTTTATTCATTGAAATTTCCAGATTGTAGGTTTAACCATAATAACACCCCCAGACACGCTCGCATTCACAGCCGTTTTAAAATGTGCACCTCGTGAATATATGGAGAAAATGTACCAAAAGTCGTCTATGTCAGGCATTGTTACTTAAGAGATCTAATTAACAGATTAGCAGAGTAACGGTCACACATGGTACCCTTTCAGTTCTACCTTCCTGTGCGTGGCTGATGCTTTTGGAAAAAAGCAAAGCGAATGTCAACAATGACAACCCAACGCAGCCTCCACGAGACCTGTGATATTTCACCTCCTTATCTCCGGGTTCCTTGTAAACGAGGTGGTTCACCTTTTTTTTATTTTATCGGTTTCACTCGAAAAGATCTCCAGAGTTGTGGGATGAAAGCCTCTCGAGATAGGGGGCTGACCCGGCAAGGTGGGTACACTTAAGGGCCCCTATATATACTTTGTTTTGTGTGTGTGTGTGGGGCACGCCGAAAAATAACAGATCTACAAGCTCACATCTCGTCGGCACTGTGATGGGGATGTGAGCTTATTGATCTGGTATTTTCGGTGGCGCGATACCAACATGCGGCCAAGTATAAATTGGTCTTTAATAGCCAGTAGTGTGGCGCATAGGAGTGCCATGGGAGCTATATAGTCGGTGCTGTGAGGGACACTTCAGCGGTCCGCACGGGGACAGAACCACATTTTGTTGATGGCAGAGAGTGCCTGCGATGATGGGGCTCTTAACCCATTCTGACCTGAGATCAGATTCAAAAAATGTCTTCTGCATCCTGACAGTTTTCTGAAAAAGCCATGTTTCTATGTCAGTCGTTCTTCGATTTTTCTAAAATAGCAGACCTACAAGCTCGTATGAGCTTGTAGGTCTGCTGTTTTTCAACAGCTATAGCATAACGCTAACACCAAAAGGGGTTCCCGCCCAGAATGGGCTAATGATAGAAGTCTCCATTATAAGAGAGAGGGTCAGTCATAAACGAAAGTCTTGCGAGTGATGACCCCCGTTCTTTTCTCACATGAGATATTATGCGCCATGAAATATAAGAGCATTGTTAAAATAGCATAATGGCTAAATGACTTAATCTTTTTTGCTGTAGCATCGCACTCGCCAGTGACATTAGGGTAACATAATTACAATTGTAATTACCTGCTTTTAGCAGGTGCTCTTAACGTATACTGTACCTGCCAACATTAGCCTGTGACAAAGAGGGATATTGTCGACTGTAAATGGCCTGTCCTCCATGCCCCGGCCCCAACATAACCTACAGATTACTAGAATAAATACAAGAATGTGACAGTAAAATTACTTCTAATTTGTTTCGAATTAATAGATAGGAAATAATATATAGGAAAACGTGATCAAAGGTCGACATCTAAGGCGCGTGCGTGTGCGTGTTCGTGTGCGTGTGCGTGTGTGTGTGTGTGTGCGTGTGCGTGTGCGTGTGTGTGTGTGTGTGTGCAAGTCTGCTTTGGAATGAGTCAATGGGGCGAGAAATGTCTGTCTCACCATGATAGTCTGCTCATGTTAGAATGTGCAAACCTGCCAACATGTACGCATTTTTCATAACAAACCCATTTTAATATAAATGTTTCACACTAAAATTAAATAAGCTTAGCGCACGCCGAACATAACAAATGTGGTTCTGTTGTGTGTGGCGCACGCGTGTGTGTGTGTGTGTGTGTGTGTGTGTACACACTCCAGAGGTTAGAATGTGTGGAGGGCATAGAAAATGGGATTCTGAGCAACAAATACAATTTAGGCATTTATCTGTGCCTTACACTGTAAGGCACTCTGGAATAAATGCCTAAATTGTATTGCTTACTGTAAGGCTTACAGTAAGCAATAGACACAGACAAAACATGCAAGTTGAAATGACCTTAAATTGTGAAATTATAACTTAACATTTATCATGCTAAAGACATCTTATCAAATGAAACCGTAGGAGGTCTAGGACGTCTGTACACGTCCTAAGATGTTTTATATTGGTTAACCCATTCTGACCTGAGATCAGATTCATACGAGGTTTCCGCCGGACACACACTGGTCTGATGAACCCATTCTGACCTGAGATCAGATTCTAAAAATGTCAGTCGTTCTTCGATTTAAAAAAAAAATAGCAGACCTACAAGCTCGTATCGCGCCACTCGGTGGCGCGATATGAGCTTGTAGATCTGCTATTTTTCAATAGCTAAAGCATAACATGATGCCGACACCAAAATGGGTGCCCGGTCAGAATGGGTTAAAGGACCACTTCACCACTTTTCAATATTCATATAATAGGTCCTCACTAATAATCATGAAAAAATTCTGCCATTTCTTTCTAATCTGTATAGGAGGGCAGTGGGCAGTTCAGAAACCGTCTTCCAGTGACATCATCGATGGGGAATACAAGCTAATAAAAACTGCCGGCTTTCTAGTCCTGAAAAGTTGCAATGCGAAAATGGAAGCCATCGTTCTCACGATAATGAAAATCTAAATAGTTTTGTAAAAAAAATATTGCTTAAAACGATATCTGCCTAATGATGTCACTGGAAGACTATTTCTAAACTGCCCACAGCCGTCCTATGAGACACAGACTGAGTAGGAAAAAATCATGCCATTTTTTTTTTCATGATTATTAGTGACGACCTATTATATGAAGATAGGTTGAAAAGTGGCGAAGTGGTCCTTTAATGTAGGCCCCAACCCTAAGCTACATCTGGCTAGCTCTAGAATGCTAGGGCGATGTGCACGGGCCGTGCCCCGAAAATCAAAGTGATGAGGGAAATTCAGACACAAGCCCACGTCGGCCACCACCGCACACAGGACTGCCATTCGTCAGCGACGCCAGGCGTCCTCGTGCGAAGAGGAGTGTGTCGTCCTCCTCCTCGTCGTCTCTTCTCTCTGTGCTTGACTCGTGTATTCACGTGTCACAGATAGTCAGAGCGGCCTTGCAGCATTTCCTGTGTGAGCGCCTGTGAGTGTAGCAGCTGAAGACGAGCGCGAGCACAAGCGATGCTTTCACAGAGCCTCCCCTGATCTCAGCCATCTCAAAACTTCCTCCGAGCTCTCATTAGCATGCCTGCTGCGTCTCCGGCTTCAGCCCAGCCTCGCTGCTGCTGCTGCCGCTGCTGCTGCTATAACTGCGCGCGCACACACACCTACACACAGCACATCATGTCCATATCATGCTCCCCCCCCCCCCACCCCCCCCCACCACACACGGCTTAATATTCATACATCATCACACAGCAGCAGTGTCGCTTGCCGACGAGAACTGATCTATGTAACGATATGTCACCCGACGACGTTGTCGGCAAGCGACACCTTCATGCTGCCTTTTTTCTCTCTTTTGTACTCCTTGTCCTTCTTTATTTGCGCCATATCTTCCTCTGGCTTGCTCTCTACCTCTCCACATCATCTTCTTCCTCTGAACGGGCTACTCATTCCTGTCCTGTGTCTGTCTGTCTGTCTGTCTCCCTTCCCCCGTTACATGTTTTTTACCTCCTCCTATCCCCTCGTTCTTTTTCCTCTGGTCTCTCACAGACGCATATTTAGTCCTCTAATATCATGATCATTCCCTCCAGCACTCTTCACCCCGTCCCACCCCCCCCTCCTCCTCCTCCTCGGCCATACCCTCTCCCTTCCTCTTCTGTAATGGGATGTCAACTCTTCACCTCTCCTTACTCCCTACTTAACGAGTCCTCCTATTAACCCATTCTGACCTGAGATCAGATTCATACGAGGTTTCCACTGGACACACACTGGTCTGATTGACCCATTCTGACCTGAGATCAGATTATAAAAATGTCAGTCGTTCTTCGATTTTTCAAAAATAGCAGACCTACAAGCTCGTATCGCGCCACTCGGTGGCGCGATATGAGCTTGTAGATCTGCTATTTTTCAATAGCTAAAGCATAACATGATGCTAACACCAAAATGGGTGCCCGTTCAGGATGGGTTAATCAGTAGCCCGCGGTGCTGATAGAAGTGATATACTCCCATTTTATCACTATTGTCTCAGGGTGTCTCGCTCTCTCTCCCCCTCTCTCTGCACACACACACACACATAATATATGTACAGAACATCGCACGCGGTAGACAAAAATCATTAATATTATTAATGGTTTTGTCTACAGTGTGTGCGATGTTCTTGTCGGTGGCTGAGTTTGTTTACACGTGTTGATGAAAGGGCATAGATTTCTGTTCTCTCTACGTGCAGGCTGGCAGCAGAAATTGCACATCTTTGTGCATCTACGGCGATGCTCACAGCCCCTTAATGTTTGGCTGTGTGTGTGTAGTTGAACACAGCTGAGCATGCAGTGGGAAGCGTGTTTGCGCGTGTGTGCGTGCACACGTGCACACATCTTCAGCAGAGTGCTCACCAGACTGCTCACCAGGGACGCCATTGATGCGCTCAGCAGGATTGGGGTTTAACCCATTCTGGGCGGGAACCCCTTTTGGTGTTTTAAAACATGTTGTAATTTAGCTATTGAAAAATAGCAGATCTATAAGCTCATAGCGCGCCACAGAGTGGCGTGCTATGAGTTTGTAGGTCGGCTTTTTTTTTTAGAAAAATCATGAACATGTGGTGCAAAGCTTTGAATATATACTCTTTAAGAGCAAACTTCTTTAACTAAAATCTTTTGCTTCTGGGATGTGGTCCCTGAAACAACACATTTTCAGATGGGGGGTCAGCGGCCAATTTCATATATTTCTGGGGGTCCTTGACATGAAATATTGAGAACCACTGATATAGAAACATGAGGTTTTTCAGAAAGAAAAAAAAACATTAAAAAAAAACATTTCTTTTAAATTTCGACGTCGGGCCTAAATGGTTTAATCATAACTCCCAGCCTATTTCATGTGTCCAAGACTCACAACCCCAAAACCCCCACATTCCAGTTCCCTTCTCCCTGTACCACGGGGGAATGAGTAGCCGGGGCGTGTGAGGTCTTGTGCGCTCCGTTAACTACAACTGCACATAAATGCTTGTAATGGTAGAAGGTCATAACATCCTCATTACATGCAAGGCGGGATATTTCTGTTTCATTTATTCACTATGAGCCGGTGAAATTGTAACATTGAATGCTATTACACACACAGTACACACACACACGCTGGATCTGAGCACACAATTCAATTCAATTATTGGCATGAGAAAACATACGTTTACATTGCCAAAGCAGAAAGAACAATACAGCAATACAATCAAAACAAAAATGATGTACGTTTTGTACACACATACCCTCATACACACAAAGCTTTAAGGCTCATACATAGTCTGGATCTTCGGTGGTGGGGTGACCACCGAACTACAACATGACGTCACGAGCCGCGGTGAAGAGCAAACCACCGCCACCGCTCCAGCCCTTCTCTCTGTTTTTACTCACCACCGCTCAACGTTATTTCAGCTCCGGTGGTCAGCTCACCACCGGAGCTGTGGTCACCTCGCCACCGAAGATCCAGACTATGACTAGGCCTTTAGCATTCACCATTAGCCTGTTAAGATTTAACGGCTACCAGAGGAAGCTACATTCAAACGATCAACTGTACAGTAATGAGCTATTTTTCTCTATCTCTTTCTCTCTCTCGCTCACACACAGGTTTAGCGATATTAGATGAAGTCAGGCTATAAGGCTATAAGCCCAGTAGCCTGTGATTGTTAAAAGGACACGTCGGATGCTCTTGAGCCCTCGGTGAATGCAATAAAGCCCACGTAAGAAAGGGTCAACATTTTCTTTTTTTTTACACTATTAAAGCACCACAGAGAAATGTCACGTGTGACCCTGCGTTTCAACACCACCGCCGCGTGAGAATCGGTGATGAAGCCACGGAGCCCCTGGCTGTCACCGTGCTCGCCTTGTGTGAACACTATAGAAGCCCTAATCATCAGGCAGACGGGCAGGTATAGGTTGGCGGGTGGGCTTGTTTAGCAACCCGAGTGAGGAATTGAAAAGCGGTGTTCCGACCCAGAGACTTGGTCTGATTATGCTGCGGCGGAGTACGGCTATAGAGAACCAAGCAATGCAGCTCTCATTCAACCCAGTTGAATGGGGAGGGGGGGGGGGGGGGGGTACTGTCCTCAATTATCATGAGGACGGTCGTGGTTTATTTAGAATTGGGATGCATTTTGTTTCTCTTTTTGTTTGACTCTCGAGTAAGTTGCCAGATTCTGTGAAGCTCACTCTACTCCAGAAAGTAACCCTTTAATGTTTAATGTTCCCTCAACATAATAGACTGACGGTAGTGTTTGCCTTTCAACTGAATTTGCATTGGGTGAGCCTTTCTGTGGCGCATAACCCAGTGACTGTATGAGAATATGTGGGTTGTTTTTCAGTCATCTTGGCTCTGAACCACACAGGCCTGTGGGTGTCCATCTAACCCAACTGTCACAGCTCCGTGACTCAGCGTGACAAACCGAGGGGGATGTGGGGGATGCATGGATTCAAGTTCTCGGACTGATTTCAGTCACTCGGATTCATCCATATATAGGGTCCAGCATCTCTTTCTCTCTTGGCTGAAGCTGGGCATACATTGTAACGATTTTTTTAGCACGAAATGCTGGCACAGAAATTCAGCACGACTCAATGGAAATCGTGAGGCTCAAATATCGTGGCGTTTTCTAGTATAGGATGATTTATAATTGGTTGCACGCCGATGTGCACTCTACAAGCTCACAACCTGACGTGTTGTGAGCTTGTAGATCAGCTTGTCTCTGAATGAATCAGGCATAACCCTAACCAGACTATTGTAGCAGTGGCATGTCCAGAAGCATCTTCCATAAACTCTAATTATTTTGGGTTATTGAAGAAGCTTATGGGTATGGCTAACTTTACTTCAACTCGTTAGCTGTATGTAGAACAGCAGGAACTTAGTTTTAGAATACCAAAACATAGTTTTACATGTTGTGCTAATTGTTGCAAACGGAGCGCTAGTCTGGTGGGCTCCTTTTTACATTGTTTCACAAATCACTGATTGATACTTGGCCTTGCAAAACGTTCAGTCCTGAAAGTCATTTTTCTTTTGCTTTATGACAAGGAGCTGACTAAAATGGATGCATTGTAATGTAATGTCATAGACTCATAGTTGTTGAACTGTGTGTTTGCTTTCAAAGTAAGCTTCACGGGTGAACATATTGGATCTGCACATGCACATTGAAAGAGTGCCTCCCACACCTGTGTGCAGTGAGCAAGCTGCCAGCCACTCAGCCTTGATTGCTTGATTGGCAGTGAGTCTCCATGGGGCCTTTTGACACACATGGTTAAAAACCCTTGCTGAGCGTCTCTTTTCTCCCCCCCCCCCCCCCCCCCCCTCTCAGTGTCCAGACCATGTATCCTGTAAGCAGGACCTGCTGGCCTACCTCCAGCGCATCGCCCTGTATTGCCACCAGCTCAACATCTGCAGTAAGGTCAAGGCCGAGGTGCAGAACCTGGGAGGAGAGCTGGTCGTGTCTGGGGTAAGTGTGCGACACTTTTCTCCTGCCTAGATCTGTGTCTGTGGCTTTCAAATGGCTGTCATCACAGGGTTGCCCAGGGGGCTCCTATGAGGAGAAACACGGTGTTCCAAGTGACGGGGTGTCAAAGTGTCGTGTGGAACTGGAACGTGTTGAGCTGCAATTGCAGGTGTTACAAAGTTGAACTTGAGCTTTGTGGAAGTGGAAACTAAATGAAAGAAAAAAAGCATATTCTCACATTCTTCTCCTAGCGAGTGTATTCACTAGTAGTTTCAGGCTAGGATGATTAACCCATTTAGGCCTGACCTCAAAATGTAAAGAAATCTTCTAAATCTAAGTTTTCTGAAATAAATATTTTCACAATCTTTCAAAAATAGCTAAATTATAACATAATGTTTAAAACAACAAAAGGTGTTCCCGCCCAAAGTGGTTTAATGTAAGTTGAATGACTTTTATCAGCACACGCACATTCATGGTGTGTGCCAAATAAATTAAAAATTAAAATGTCTAATGACCAATGCAAATCACGGTGATTAGGTGATGATTCATAGTGTGGCATGTCATATTTGCTGATTATATTTCATATCTCGTATTGAAAACATAATCGGGGCTTTGTTGCCCAAAGCTTTCTCGGTGGCTTAACCAATTTTGGGCGGGAACCCCTTTTGGTGTTAGCATTATGTTAGGCTTTAGCTATTGAAAAATAGCAGATCTACAAGCTCATAGCGCGCCACGCTATGAGCTTGTAGGTCTGCTATTTTTGAAAACTCGGCACAAATCTTTGAATATATATATATATATATATATATATTTAATATTATTATTCATTCTTATTATATTTTTTTATTTTATTTTTTACGTTGGGCCTAAATGGGTTAAGATAACGCAGTGCTAGAGGATATTTACATACAGACAACATTGGAAGTGACTTAGTTTATCTACTTTCTCGTGGAATTGTTGCTGGTCACAAACACACTGTTTGTGAAGATAAGTGTGTTCCCTTCTAGACTGTGGGAAAAATAACCAGGTCTTACACCATTAACATATTCGTCGGAGGGTTCTCAGGGGCCACCATAACCGTAGTTTAAATTAGGATAACCTTTTCACATGGTTGTGTTTTTCTCACCTGTTTATACTCCAGACAGATATTATAATGAAGTGTTACCCAAGGAGCACACAGCGCTGCACAATTGTGAATCGTCAAAGTAGTCCGAATAGTCTACACTAGAGCATGGTCACACATACACAGCAAAATAATGTGTTAATATCATTCCAAGGCCTCTAGTCTGAGACTGGCAAACTGTCATACTTAAGGAATAACTACCCACTACAATATTCCCCCCATGAATTCCATGCAACACTATTTACATCCTTACTTTAGCAGTAGATGTGGCGTAAACTAACGAGTGAGATGGGTGGGCAGTTCGGTTTGAATTGCAAATAAATAACACGCCAATTAGTTGATTAAAAAAAATACATTTGAGGATAAAAAAAAAACTATAAATTCCATTGTGGTCTTCTCATAAACAAAGGTGAAAAAAAAGTCATTTTGCGCCTTTGCTGGAGGACCTGAGAGATCTGACATTTGGTTTAGGAGGCAGTATGTCGATGATGTACAGCGGGGCCAGCCCATGTAGAGCTTTAACCCATTCTGACCGGGCACCCATTTTGGTGTCGGCATCATGTTATGCTTTAGCTATTTAAAAATAGCAGATCTACAAGCTCATATCGCGCCACCGAGTGGCGCGATACGAGCTTGTAGGTCTGCTATTTTTGAAAAAAATCGAAGGACTGACATTTTTTAGAATCTGATCTCAGGTCAGAATGGGTTCGTCAGACCAGTGTGCGTCCGGCGGAAAACCTCGTATGAATCTGATCTCAGGTCAGAATGGGTTAAAAGTATTATTTTTTTATTGTGTGTGTGTGTGTGTGTGTGTTCTCTCCTCCTCCGTCCAGGTGGACAGCGCCATGTCCCTGATCCAGGCCGCCAAGAACCTGATGAACACGGTGGTGTCCACCGTCAAGGCCTCCTACGTGGCCTCCACCAAGTACCAGAAGGACAAGGGCATGCAGTCCCTCAACATGCCGGCCATCTCCTGGAGGATGAAGGCCCCTGAGAAGAAGCCCCTGGTGAAGAGGGAGAAGCCCGACGACAACCAGACCAACCGCGTCAAGCGCTCCTCTCACAAGAAGCACGTGAACCCCGTGCAGGCGCTCAGTGAGTTCAAGGCCATGGATAGCATCTAAAAATCAGCCCCCCCACCGTGTCAAAGTCACGAACAGATATATTATATATGTTAGTCAATATTCCCTTTTTATGTAGATTTATTATAATTTTTTCAGTCGGTTCGGAAAGACGAGGGTTTACGAAGCAAAATATTACTCCTTTTTGTGTTGTCAACCTTTGTTTTGATTTGCGGTTTGCTTTACTGGAGGAATCCTAGGATATGACAACTGAAAGTCCCAACTCGGTCTCTCGTAAGTCTTAGTTGAGCATTGAGTATGATAAAGAAAGGCGGTTTAGAGGAATTAACTGGACAAAGATGTGTTTCACCTTCTCCCTTTTTGTCTGCGACGCGTCTATGAGAGAAAGAGAGATGCTCTTTCGTCGATACTGTAAGAAATAATTCCAGGAAGCTTTTGATTTGATCTTTTGTGTTTCTTTTTTTTTTTGTATTTTATAAATCTATTTGGGTCACTTTGCTATTCCACTTGGTTCATATATGAGATGGCATTATATCGTGTAATGTGTAGTGCAGATATCTAACTATGCAAAGCTCGACTGCCTTATTTTTGCTCAAGCAATAATTGTAGTGGAATCTTTTCGATGTGCAGAGCTAACTAGTGAGATTTGTTTAGATTTTAGATAAGAAACCAAAGTCAATATTTGTCTGTGTATATCCTTACATTTTTATATCTCTATACAATGTACTTTGCTACACCACTACAGAATTCAACTAACACTGATTTCTACTTTAACACTATTTTTTGAGTATGCTGCGTCTAAGGATATCGTGGTCCTCATTGGACCTCCTGAATGAGTAGATATGTTTTTCTCATTAAATACACCCCCCCCAACTAGATTTGTCTTTTCATGTTGACTGAATGCAGCAAAGCCAAAGGTGAATCTTTTGAACCTCCGGTTTTTGATTCACTACTTTCACGCTATTGTCACCAGGGCCTCCATCAATGCCATCCTATGCTTAGAGCCCACACAAAGCACGCAGTCTGTGAGACCTTGTAAATGAGCACTCGACCCCATCCTCTATCCATCCTCTAGTCCCGGTACCCAGTGGACCAAACCGCCGGCCACAGACTAGTCTGCGTGTCGGTGCTCTCCAAAGCCGACAGGCTCCATTTGCTGTCACTGAGACACACGCGCACGTCGTGGCACCCCCCCCCCCCCCGAATCTTAGCATGCGTCCAAATGTAGGGATCAATGTTTTCTCTCCCTCTGTGCACAGCGTCGGTGGGCTGAGTGGACAGAGGAAGCATGTTGACAGGATTTTTAGCCGCAGGTTTACTGTGATTCCTTTGTCCATTCAAGTGGCAAGCCTTAACCCATTCTGACCTGAGATCAGATTAAAAAAATGTCTATTACATCCTGACAGTTTCATTATTAACCCATTCTGACCTGAGATCAGATTAAAAAAATGTCAGTCGTTCTTCGATTTTTCAAAAATAGCAGACCTACAAGCTCGTATCGCGCCACCTGGTGGCACGATATGAGCTTGTAGATCTGCTATTTTTCAATAGCTAAAGCACAACATGATGCCAACACCAAAATGGGTGCCCGGTCAGAATGGGTTAAATGGCGTCTTGTCGTTTTGAATTTTAGTCATTGGGAAAGTCTTGATGATTAGTCAAAGTGGCAACGTGTCGCATTGTGAGCGTGCGGATATATTTTCGTAATTTATTGAAACCGTTTAGAAAGAATAAATTGCTTGGATATATTGTTTATTTTATTTTATTATGATTTTATTTTAAATGGTCAAAATGTCCAGATAGGACGCCAGGTTTAGTGCAGGCTAATTAAAAACAAGTCCAAATGGATAAAAGTGCTCCTAATAGACGCTGGGTGTATACACACATCTACTGCACAGTGATGTGTTGTTGCTTTGCTTGTTGTTGTTGCTTGTTTTGTGTCTGTAAACTGTAGTGGAATTGGGTTTGTACTCTAAAGTATATGACGGTTGGAAGATATATTTTTCCTGCTTGATGTGTTGTTGGCTTTCAAGCAAGTCGGGAGTGTTTTTTTTTTCTTTTTTGCGACTAGAGTGGAAATCTCTTTTCCCCCTGAGTTAGGTCTCCTCTTTGCTGTGGCGTTTACGCTGTTGAACGTGGCGTGTTGGATAATAATACTTTGCTGTGGACATTTCTTCATCATTGGGAGCTGACCTTTTTACTGCACACTGTTTTACATATTCATGCACCTGCTTTATTTCTTAATAAATGGGGTGAATTCACGTTGGTGTTTTTTGTCATGTGTCCTGTCCAACTGCGAGTCAATCCATCTTTTCTTTTTCTTCTTTTTTTCTCCTATACTGACTATCATAATTTGATGTGAGTCTCAGGGCTACACCTATTTGTGGCTGAAATAACCCGTTCTGACCTGAGATCAGATTCTAAAAAATGTCTTCTACATCCTGACAGTTTTCTGGAAAAAGCTATGTTTCTATATCAGTGGTTCTTCGATGTTTCAAAAATAGCAGACCTACAAGCTCGTAGCGCGCCACTCGGTGGCGCGATATGAGCTTGTAGATCTGCTATTTTTCAATAGCTAAAGCATAACGTAATGCTAACGCCCAAAATGGGATAAGGGGGTTGGCTGCTGGATGAAGGCTGCTCTCGAGAACAATTTCCCCTCTCAAAGGTAATGAGAGGCTCAGTTCAGCAGCGTGAACTGCAAGCTATGCATAATGAAGGATGCACATACCTCCCTTGTACCGTAAGGTCTTTTTTATTGACTCAATATGTGCACTTTATGATTCTTCTATCTACGCACACTGGCAATAAACCCAACCCGAGCTGAGCCCCCCCATGTGGTCAGGCCATGTGTGTATTTCCCCACAAAGCAGCCATAGCTTCACACACACACACACACACACGCGTTTACCCATTACTGGTGTATATTCTCAGGTTGACTTTTTTTTCTCTCACATTAGCAAGAAATCAAAGGAATCAGAGGGGAGGAAGAAGTGGAGAGATGGAGCAGGATACGAGCAGCTAGATATAATGACACAACAATGTGCTAGAAATGAACCCCCGAGTCATCTCTGAGCCCCCAACGGGCATCATTGTGGGGGGGAGGGGAGGGGGGGATTTTACATTCCAAAGAGAAACGGAGCGACCATATCGGGAGGCTTTGCTGACAAGGGGAATCCACAGTCTATGTTCATGTGACAAGACAGATGTGATATACAATGTTGACGGTAGAGAAAAGCACTTCACCCCCCCGCCCCCCCCCCCCCACACTGACACGCCTACATGGCCACCCTCACCCCCCCCCCGCCCCATCTTCCAGTTTGTTCTCCTGTTCCTGGGTTTTTTTGCGTGTCAATCAAAAGCCCCTGCTGTGGCGTGACGTGATTGAATGAATGATCAATCACACCGGTGGGCTTTGACAGTTTAATCAATAAGCAGGAAGTTTTGGCCAAAGATTCCTATGGTTTCATATATGGTCGGCGGGGTAGTACGTACTGTACGTTGGGGGGTAGAGGTATACAGAGGCTCATGGCTGGCTAGCTTAACGTAACCAACAGGCAGGGAGGGACACCATGTCTCTGAAGTATTAGCCGTCAACTAGGTGTGAAAGGATCGGCGATAAACGGTTTGCCAGACGGACAACAAGCTTCCCAGTGCAGCGGTGGACTTCCCACATGGATATAAGCATGTCGGAGTGTATGAGCATGAACATGTTAACCCATTCAGGCCTGACCTCGAAATTAAAAAAAAAAAAATCTGCTCCAGTTTTCTGAAAAGAATATTTTCACGATTCTTCAAAAATAGCAGACCTACAAGCTCGTAGCGCGCCGCTCGTAGCGCGCCACTCGGTGGCGCGCTATGAGCTTGTAGATCTGCTATTCTTCAATAGCTAAAGTGTTTAAAACGCCAAAATGGGTTAAATAATATGACTGCTTGAAAGGTCCACCAAATCCAAACCCACACATGTACAGTATATGTACTGTATATGCACACACAGAGAAATACCATTCCCCCCCCCCCCCCCCCCCCCCCCCCAGTACAGTAATGTCAAATAATGCTGTTGTTCTTGGCACAATGTCAATAGAGTTGCACAGGAATACAAGATGAAGACTCGGTGAAGCATGGGGAAAATTGTATTTTGCATTAGATCATGTTCATATTGATCACGGCGATGCAGAGAATGCAGTTAATTTCCTCTCCGAAGCATCGTTTGAAGTTAAATCATTTGTACAAATGTAGAAATATTAAAACTAAAGATGCCGTTCGGTTCCATATCTCTTTAGATTAGTTAACATCCGTACTGTATAGATATTGACGCTTATCCCTGCTCTTTCAATATTGACCTACAGTATACTGTAAGTAAGTCAGAGAGGCTTATTGTCTATCCCAGTCGCTGGTGGACGGGTGTCCGAACTGCCCAAAGCCCTCCTATGAGACACGGACTGAGTAGGAAAAAAATGGTGGTGTTTTATCAGGAACATTAGTGAGGAACAATTATATGAAGAGATGTTGAAAAGTGGTGAAGTGGTCCTTTAACATTCTCAATGAACGATTGATGTGTTGGTGGGCAGAGCAGCTACCTGTAGGTTCTTTACTCCCAGAATAGTAGTCTAGTTTCCTCCATATAGTTTCCTTAACGGAACAGGCCCCGAAGGTCCAAATGGCACTTGGGAATGCCAATAGAGCACCGAAGGCCTGACGTAACTCGCTCGTCCCTTCGATTCCCCTGGTTTGCGGAAGTAATTTCTCTATGGAGAATAACATGGGCTCATCTTAAAATCGTTTCATATAAGTGTTGTGGTCGAAAAATAAACGAGCTATCTCGGTGTTATTGTCAGGGAGGTTTCTCTGTAACGTTTGCAACAGTCAGTCATACAGTCTGTTGCTAGCAAAAAATTAACTAATTCAGTAGCAGTAGCAGTAACATTAGCGTTTTCTCTCGGTCAGTTAATTCTTCATATCCATACGAGTGAAACGGCCGGGGTGACACAGTTCTTATATGAGGCGATCTAAAATCCCCCTATGGGGATTATAATGCAAATGAAAAGTACATGAACGCCCTCTACCGATATTGACGTCAAACTTCGGTGCTCTATAGCACAAGCTGAGGAGAATGTGGAAATCAGACAATGGGAGAAGTCTTTGCAGTATCTCTGTCCTCCTCCTTCCCTCTTCCATATCTTTCATGTCTGAACTCAGTCTTGGAGCTGATGTGACAACTCAGGGCCACGGTCTTCAGGGGTCTCTTGTTTCAATGTTATTCAAATATTCCATCCTGTTCTGTGGCCGTGAAGGTTATAGTGAACTTATAGTGAGGTAGCTTTTCAGGTAGTCGAGGCCATAACATCAAGAAGATGGAGAAGTCAGTCATCTCATGTTAACACTTTGTGAGCCCACGCAAGACTTTCAAAAAATCACTTTCACCTAGAAACTCCATTCAATTCAATTCAAAGGGCTTTATTGGCGTTTACATTGCCAAAGCAGAAAGAACAATACAGCAATGCAATCAAAACGAAAATGATGTACATTTGAAGGTCAGAATCTTCAATAGATCAAATTCTATGTACCAAGGTCACTCGATGCAGGTATAGTGCAGGAATATACACAATGATTCACACTTTTTTATTATTCAGCTTACTGTGGAGACACATGCTGGAACTTTTTACTTTGAAATGTTTTGTAGTTTCTGAGTTATTTAACTTAAACACCCAATGCATTCTCTATGGAAATAGCACAAACTTTGGCATGCTACTAGTCCTACATATTTAAACCTAGCAACCCCATTCTAGCCTACTTAGGTTCATCTTACGGTGGACATGTTTGCCTGAAAAGGAATCTTTGAAATGTTTCATAGTTTTAGAAATATAGTGCTTTCAAATTTGGGAAATTTACAATGGGGCTCAATGGCAGACGTTGGCCGTTGAGAAAAAAACTTTTACTGACGAAATCACGTTCAGCCAAAAATCTGCCTTCTGCTCCTGGACTAACTCGCCCCAGCAGAAAGTACTGACAACTCACCCCGCCATGTCAGAAAGTGAAGACAACTCACCGGGGTGAGTTGTCCAGTATTCCCTTACTTACTAGGCTTTAGTTTGGACCCTCATACATTTGAAATCTCTGGACCCATACTTTTCCAGACACGTTTTCCCTCTTCTGCTTTACTATGATGATTTCCTTCTTTCATAGAAGTGTATATTTGTTGGTCTTTAAATGTTCTGATGAATGTAAAATGGAGGACCCTGACCCTGTCTTTGTATTAACAAACTTCAATCAATCAAACCCAACATATATTATAATTTGACGACTGGATATAATCCAACACTGCATGTCATTTTCAGACTCATGAAATGAAGAAAATTGACCCCATGTTTTGTATATTACGTACATTTTTATTTGAATCATTTACATATATTGCAAGACACAGGATGAAGCATGACTGATATATCACATACCGGTACTCCAATGATGGACTGGGATGACCCTGCAGCCCACTAAGCCTGGCTAATCAGCCAGACCGAATCAGCCGCTGGCAAAAAAAAGATTGCCTGCCGGCGACAGCGTTGTGTGCTATTAGTCTGGCTCATTAGCCAGGCTACCTGCAGCCCACCACACCCAGGCGCAGCTTTATTTATACATTTATATATTTAGTTATTATTACAGTGCAATACTGCCACCATTTGGTGGCCAGTTACACCGGTGTGATGGCCTCAACGTGGCCATATCAAGCTATGGCGCCTCCACTTGGCTGGACAATGGGGGGGGGGGGGAAACCTGATGTGATTCTATTGGCTGTCGGCGCATTACCACTATAGAGGGTATGCGCGTGACATCATCATCATCAATCCCGGAAGTTATGCAGGAATGCTTTCTGGCCTTGACAACCCATGCATCCAAACAGAAAAGGTCCTCTCTGATTACATTGAACAATGTTACACAATGTTAAACTCACTTTGCATGTTGCTTCGTCAATCGATGTGCCACTCAATGTGCCAATCACTTTAAGCATGTGCATATATATACCCTCTATAGAGGCCTCGCCGGAGTGGACTGAGCTACCCCAGACTGAAGACCAGAAATGTTTTTATCAACTCTTAATTCATTTCCTGTGACCTCATAAACCTAACATGTCCACGATATCAAAGGAACTGCTGTGTTTCGTACGGGTTGGTTGGGCTGAACAACAAGTCTCCTAAAGCCACAGCCAATATTCTTATTCTTGCGCTGTAAAATATAAGGTAGCGTGAGTTTTTCCAACCCCGACTGTGACTTGAGCAACAAAACACCATTGTGATTACGCTCACTAGTCGCTAGGCAGAATACTATAGGGATGTCCGATATTTATATAACATCAACCGATACTAAAATACGCAGGCTTTTTCACCGAAAGTCAACTAATTGTCAGGTAATGTCACTGTTGGCCTATTTAACAATATGCAGAAGCATATTGTTCAGGCCGATAACATTAACCAGCGTCAACAAGCATCATCAGAACAGACACACACACCTGCCCTCTGCAGTGCTCTCATTTGAAAGTGACTGGAGTCTGTCATTTCTCTCTCAAAGCCATGGGATATGATTACAATTTACAATTTACAATTTAGGCATTTAGCAGACGCCCTTAATCCAGAGCGACTTACATTTAGGCAAGAACAAAAGCATGGGAATACATTAAGCCTACCTATTGGCTTAATAACTGATTGAGTGACGACACCCAGCTGATTCCCACCTATTTAAGGGTTTCAAAGCCATACCCATGTAACTCGAGAAAGCCCGGAGCGGCAAAACGTTTCAATAGGTTGAAATAAAGAGGACGGGGGAGCAGAATTATATCGTGTTCCATTTTTTTTCCTTCACTTAATTCACCTCGGACGGTTCCATTGATTTGGATGTGATATTGTGAGCTTGTAAATCGGCTAGACATTTTGTGTAGAGGGTGGGGGGGGGGAGGAGGCGACCAAGTACACCCCTGTGGGACTCTAAGTATATAGTCTTTAAGTCGTTAAATTCAGCCTTGCATTGTGAATGCTGACTCCTTGTTGGCTCATCGTGAGCCTGCCAGTGAGTGGCCAGTCATGGTGACCAAAGGATTATTTTAGCACTGCACAGGGAAATGGGAAATCCTATATTAATACACCCAATATCTGTCCGGTTCTTAGCCCTCAGAGCGTCCCACCATACATTCTCAAATTATTTAGTTTAGTCAATAAAGTGTCGCTTTGAACTTTTGTCCAATCTATGTACCGGTATTTGGTATCCCTGCTCTTCTATTTTTGACACTATCCAGTTAGTTTTTGTTGACATTTGAAGGTCAGGGTCCCCCACACTGTCTTCACTTATAGAGCAGTAGTTTTATTCAGATGACAACGTTTCGGTCTAAACGACCTTCATCAGGTGTCCTGATGAAGGTCGTTTAGACCAGTGAAGTGTGCGGAACCCTTTTGTTCTCACGATTCTCATTTGTTTGCCGGCTCCGACGCACCTGTCCTTACAAGGCTTTTCTCTATACAAAGACACTTGAAGGTCAACATTTAATTCCTTCCCTGAGCAAGTTCTCAGTAATTAAAACAAACAAAATGTCAGCACTTGTGCAGGAGACTAGGGTAGAAGAGTAAAGTCTTGTATGGTGTTATCTTTAATACAATAACTAACACCACTGCCGTGGTTGTAATTTGTCTTCTCCTATTGAGAAATGTATATCCTGTGGTCACGTATAGGACCAAGTTGGTTGACAAGAACATGAAGCTCAAAGCACACTGTGTCCTTTTGACAAATGGGCTTTTTCTTTGTCTTTGCTGACTCATGCAGCGGACCCAGGTTCGAATCCCGGGCTAGAAAATAAAAGTTATGGATTGCAGCTATTAATACACCCGGCACTTCAACACCTGACAAGCGGCCCCTTTCAGCAAAACTCTTCATCACTGCTTATTAAGCTGCAAATGTGATTAAAACTCCACGTTGAAAATTAAATTATTATTACCCACTTCTGCTGATTATAAAAAAATGAAATGTTCCCGGTCAATGCAAATCAAACCCATGTTTAAAAAGAATATATAAGCGCAGGCATATTTTTTGGTTTGTTTTCAATTATGTGACTGTAAATGTCGTCCGTGACTCCGTGGAGATGTATACGCAAATCCAAAATACAATGTAAGCGTGTGCAGGGTAAAACTTTCTAATAGTACTTGGAGAAAAGACAGGATATCCGCACTGTGTTTTGGTACGCTCCCAAAGTGATTTATTCAGTAAAATGTTTGGACCCAAATGGTCTATGCTGGGTACATCACCTGACGGAGACTATTTCAGTCCAAACGTTGTACTGAATAAATTCCCTTTGGCAGCATAACAAAACAGTGTAAGAACATCCTGTCGTTTCTCAGATAAATGTAAACGTTCCGGAAAATAACACAACGCCCAGTAGTAGACATCTGTGTGTTTAGCTGCAATGTCCCACAAAAGATCTTTAACGTCGTTCTATACACAAATCCATTTCGCAAAAGCCACCTTGAGTGAGTTTGAGAATATTTCAAGACAGCTGGGTGGTGTGTGTGTGTGTGTGTAATCAAGTGAAATGTTGCCAACCATACAAAAAAGCTTTCCATCCGAAGTCACTTTTGTAATCATCTCTCAAGGAATCATAAAAAAAGGCCAGTAAAAAGTAATAGAATCAGCAGAGTGGCACAGACACCGGTAATTATGTTAAAATGTCCCGTAACAAAGGGAGCTTAGAAGCAGCTTAATACCATAAGCTTTGCAGTGTGGGGCCACTGTCATTGTATTGTAAACACATGGCTGTTGCCTATATGCCTGTGCTTGTCCAGGGCGATTTGTGTCATGTACGGTAATTAGATGTAAGATGCTTTTTTTTTTTAAGCACGGGTCTTTAATTGCGAGAGTGATTTGTGTCAAGTTTCTCAGCGTTGTCTTCGGGTCAAGGCCGGGGATTATACTACCACTACTACTAGCCCATTCTGACCTGAGATCAGATTCACACGAGGTTTCCACTGGACACACACTGGTCTGATTAACCCATTCTGACCCGAGATCAGATTCTAAAAATGTCAGTCGTTTTTTTAGATTTTTCAAAAATAGCAGACCTACAAGCTTGTAGATCTGCTATTTTTCAATAGCTAAAGCATAGCATGATGCCAACACCAAAATGGGTGCCCGGTCAGAATGGGCTAGGCCTACTAAATCCAGTTTCCAGAGCAGGACACATTCGATCGGAGCCTCAGCTGTCTGTCTTAACGTGGATGTGATCTCTGCTAACCCAGAGGACAAATGTCTTTCGATGCATACACTCTATCCCACTTTGATCAGATTAATTCACCGCCACTCACTGCAGTGTTAAACTTTAAATTCACCCTGACAGCGACGGTATTTAACAGGAAGCAGATATTAAACATTCAGTCAGACGGCTTTGCATAAGGGCAATCCTATGCCGCTATGTCGCATCGCTGACTACCAGTCATCCCCTATGTATTCCGGTTACCCACTTTAGCAGGCACTGTATTTTAATGGCTGACATCTCAGGGCTGCAATTCTGGTGTGATTTATATCTCCTCAAGTCATCAGTTAGAATCAGATCCAAGGATCTGACTTGCTCACAGTGCATGGCTAATAAAGAGGGCAGGGGTGGACTTTGCTGTGGGGGAGTGAGGGTAAAATCCATGCCTCTGATTTTGATATCATTCCCCACTGTTGGTTCAGTTTTTACTGTTGAATCACTGCTTTGTACATACATTAATTTCCTTTTGGGAAATGTAGACTGGGTAGGAGGTCTGTATGAAATGTATGTTTCATACTTTTCATCAATGTAATAAAATAAAAAAACACACAATCCTGGCATCCTTATTTTAGGCAAATTTGAAAATCTAAAAACAAAACGGTTTGTATATCTGCTAGTTTCGCTATTTTTTGTACAAAAGCATTTACCCCCAATTGAACCCTGGAGAAGGGGGTGCAAGGGAGAGACTTATTTATTTAATTGTTATGTGCTATGGTCAGGGTTTTTAATAGAAATTTCAGTCCAAAGGGGTTGGAGCTGAGGCAGAGAAGGTTAAAAGGGGACAACAGAGGTGTCGGGGGCTAAGGGCTCTGCATTGGTAGGCTGTCTACATCTCATCCTTAAACCAATTTTCTTTTCCGCAGGACTCAGGGGATCAGGTCGGATTTGCAGCGTTTCCTCTCCTGGAACAGGCCGGGTTACTCAGTGTTTACCCCTGCCTTTACAATTAGTTCTCGCTCCCGGCTGCATGCATTAATCAAATGGCATATTCTCTCGCATTTGGAGGTTGAGGGAATGTCCCTGGGTTAGCAGGACAATTAGCTGTTGAATAAAAGGGTGTGTGTGTGTGTGTGTGTGTGTGCGCTTCCATTGTTCACATCAAAATATAATTTTACAACATTTTTGGCAAACAAAAGTATTTATGGAAGTGAGCAGGAATGGTTGGCACGGTGGAGTAACTTGACAAAGGCAAATAACCGCAGCCGCACAATCTGATAGAGTCCTTCATGACAAAAGCTGGCCCTTGCAAAGATCACGGCTGCCTCGTGTGAGTGGGCGTGCGTCCTTCGCCGCTCTTTACATTATGCCAGCGGGAAAGCCACTACAATCACTTAATGTACTCCAACTGGCTCGCTCCACGCATTGGATTAAAATGCTTTAATCGAAGACCTGCTTATTTTTTATTGGCGTTCTTTATAGGTGTGCACCGTGATGGTTTTCACATGCAGATTCGTGACTGATTGGGGTGAGAGTTCGTTAGGCCTTAATAATATAGTAAAATATAACATTTATGCCAGTACAATATCCAAAACCTCAGGCAGTATATAGATTCATCACACAATCTATAATATGCATGTAGGCCTTTAGATGCCAGATCATTTGTTAACCTAGAAGAGGAATATGTTTCTGTGTTTTCTTTTAGCACGGAGAGTTGTAAAGTCTTCTGAAACTAAATATGAATCGCCCAGCAGTGATCCCTTGGTCCCCTAACGACGCCGCGCTGCAGTGCTGATACTGTAATATCGTATGTTTATTAATTATGCGCGTCCCGAGAGAGACTATACCCCTAATGACGATGTCAAGAGGATAGCAGGCATCTCATTACTCAGCCCAAAGACTGAATCCCCCGCAGTCTCATGGAAGAAAAAACTCCCTCTCTAAATCTGGGATTGTTTACGCCATATCTTCTTCCCTACAAATAAATCTTCCGCTATAATAGTGTCCATCTCGCCGCGCCGGTCTAATTCCACCGGGCGTCTGAGTCATTATTCACCCTGTTTTTCATGCAAAAAGGAGTGGCGGGCGGTGTCCAAGTGCTGCTCTCAGGTTGGTTGGTGGACTGGTGGTGGTTTTTAAACACGTTCTGTTTGTTTCATCCCTTTGTGATGAGAACTGTGCCGTCTGCCTCATATAATGAGAGACGGCATATTGACCTTCAGAAAGAAGAATGGGCCCGCAGAGTGGCCACAACCCTTTTATTCGGTGTCTCTTATGATGGAGGTGATTTAGAAGTGTGCATTACAATGACAAGTGACGTTGTTATTCGGATGTCAGTTTCCATGTTATCGCTGTCATGTACACTGTACGTTTTAATGTATGTATAGGCTCGGGTGGGAGGGGGTGGTGTTTGTGTTCGTGTGTGTGACTGTGGGTGGGTGAGACACGCTTATTCCGACCGGGAAATATGCTGAGTTAATCAACCTTTCATTGTAATGAGCTGTTGTGTAGGCCAACATAATTAAAAGTGATGTTAAATTATTTCTCCGCAGTGAGGGTATCGTGAACTTGACCCTGAACTGCAGGGCTCTCCCGGCCCCATGCAAATTATTTGTATCTCTGTGTGTATTTGTCTTAAAGTTGCTGTGATGTTTTTGTAAGTTGTAAATAGCTCCTTATTCCCATATAGCTTCTCATTCCCATTGCTACGGTGTTTGTTCAGAAAAACAAACCCTTCTCCCTCTGGTAAACGGAAAATAAATGTTCAGGTCGCCGTTTCAAATTTCAATCAGGAGAGTGTACTCATACAGGATAAACGAGTGAAATTGGAAGTGATGAAACAAAAAAGGACAACATTAGACTGGAACGCTATAAAATGTTATGCTGATTAATGGCTTTTCTCTCCTGATTGGATGAGATTGATGGCCCACCTGTCAGTTTAATAAAGGGCTGGAGAGAGTATAATGATCGTCATCATTGATAACAATCAATGAGTACTATCTGCAAGATTGCGCGCGCGCACACACACACACACACACAGGGGGTCCCCAGCAGTTATGTAATATAGCAAAAAAACAGTCATATGAACATCGGCTATTTGAAAATAGTCCATATACAAGCACACAACGTGTTGTGAGCTTGTGGAACTTGTACGGGGGTCAGCAGAACAAAATATTTTCAGAAGGGGGTCCTTAAAGGAGAATTCCGGACTAAACATTTTCTTACCTTAATCCGATATTACCTGTATTGTCCTGAACATAAGACGACTCTGATTATAAGACGGCCCCCATTTTTCAAGACTCCTTTGTGGAAAAAGAACGTTGAATGTCAAATAGTCTATATATAATTCCTCCATTATAATACGACCCAGTTTGTTAGGATGTTTCTATTGGATAAAAACATTCAGGCCAATTAGGGTATATCCAAGACCGAGTGGAAGAGTGCAGCGCCGCTCTGAGCGTGTGCGGTGAGTCTTACGCTAAATTGTGTTGGTTCACCAGTATGTATGTGACGTTAATGAGCACCAGTATCACTATTAGTACCAGTAGGGGCGCTGTTGTGCCAGAAACAGAGAGAGGGATAGTGCTGCACTGTTGCCTGCTAATGAGAGAGAGTGAGGGGTGGGGGGAGTTGCACCACTGAGTTTTTATCAAAAATCAAATAACTTAAAAAACAAACAAATCTTGTAGACATCTGTTTTTCATCATGACTAGATACGCTCCATAGTGTTTTGGAGCCGTAAAAAAGCTACTGTAAGAACCACATGCTCTGAGCAGTCTGGAATTGTCCTTTAAACATCCTGTTAATAATTTAGCGGACCGTCTGTCAGTCAGTCGGAGTACTTCCTTAGCATAGAGCAAGACAGCTGCTCGCTTCCAGCGCCTCCTCACAACGCCACGACGCACGCAGTCGCACAGCCTCACGGAACCTAGCGCCGCACAGCCCTGTCCTCCAACCTCAATCTGCCCCGCATTACACATGCCAAACATTCTAACAATCCTCTTAATTCAATTAATTTGCGTAAAAAAAAACACATCTCCCCCCAAATCACGTGTCACCAGTGAAATGCATGTTGGGACGGACACAGATTAAAACTGGGACACACTTTTCCGCGCATCAGATCCACACGGGTAAATAATTCCCCCCCCCCCCCCCCCTATGGCATTACCCACACTGAACATCATTTGCTGTTCATATTATTCAGAACGGGTAAGGACTAGTTTAACAAAATGTTTGAGAACCACTGGTTTAAACATTAGGAAGCAAATCCAAATAAGCACCTATGTTTTAGTAAAAAAAAAAAAGCCAACTACCCCCACAAAAAATGCTACTCATATACTACCAATATTTTTGAAGAGACTTTACAGAAGAAGAAAAAAAACGAGCCCAATGTCGTTTATTAAGCAGACTTGGCAACACTGATCCGGTTCTCTCTAGGGCCCAGTTCTCCTGATGCCATTCCGCTCGTTGTGCGTTGTTGGAAAAAAAGCTGTGTAATCGCACGCGGGACATACAACGCCCTAAGGACACCGGGGCCCTAACATGAATTTGGCTTGTATTGATTTTGTCCCCTCTTTAACCCATTCTGATCGGGCACCCATTTTGGTGTCAGCATCATGTTATGCTTTAGCTATTTAAAAATAGCAGATCTACAAGCTCATATCGCGCCACCGAGTGGCGCGATACGAGCTTGTAGGTCTGCTATTTTTGAAAAATCGAAGAGCGACTGACATTTTTTAAATCTGATCTCAGGTCAGAATCAGATCATCAGACCAGTGTGTGTCCGGCGGAAACCTCGTATGAATCTGATCTCAGGTCAGAATGGGTTAATAATATCCCTCACCCAGGGGGAGTCAATCGTGGCTGATTGTCACTCTGTATATATCGGATGAAGCAAAGTAAGGCAAAACGAGGCAGTGCTTTAGAAGAGAGGGCCTCAGGAGTGTCTGCTTTTTTCTCCCGCCGTGATTGCTCTGCGCTGCTGGAAGGGGGTTTGTAATCTTCACATATAATGGAAGACGGTTCAATATGTAACTAGAGGCGAGAAGTATCCTTTAATTCTTCAGAGCGAACTTGTCGAGGCATCGCGGAGAGAGCAAACACACACGCGCACGAGCACATTTCTATCCAATTTTTCTCCGAGATTGATTCCGCGCTGCACAGAAATATAGGCTTGTGTATTGCCGTGTGATTCAGAGTCATTAACCCATTTTAGACCCGACGTCAAAATAAAAAAAACGTTCGCTCTGAAAGAATATATACCTGTTCAAAGATTTGTGCCGCATTTTTACGATTTTTCAAAAATAGCAGACCTACAGGTTCTTGTAGATCTGCTATTTTTCAATAGCTAAAGCATAACATAATGCTAACACCAAAAGGGGTTCCCGCGCAAAATGGGTTAAAACACTCCACAATGGTTCTTGCACGATATTGCAGCTGTTTCCCCAATTTCAGCGCAATCAATGTGCCCCCCCCCCCCCCCCCACCCAGTAAACACTATTACGTAATGCAAGTGGAGGAGTCAATTTGAGTAAATATTATTTTATTTAGCTCTGCAGCAATTCAGCCACAGCAGCCATAAAGCATTATGAAAAGAACTTCAACTTTTAATTATGTCGGCCGTTTTTCTAACATCTGAAAAAAGAAAATAGCTGAAATATTTTGCCATCGTTCACGTCGAATTATAGGCGAGGAAAAAAAGGGACACATTTAAGATGTGCTTTGAGAAGAACGATTAAAAATGAATCAATAATGTTTCATCCCTGTGCATGTAGATGTTTAATTCCAGATGCAATTATCGCGGAAGTGTGTAATTTAATAATCTTTATCTTGTCATATCCTCCGTCGGGCTGGTTACGGTAGTAGCGACCCGCCGCTGGAACAGCAGACTGCTGACAATGCACTCTCCGTCAGGCTGCTTTTATAATGGCATACATCAAGCCTTAACCCATTCTGGGCGGGAACCCCTTTTGGTGTTTTAACTAAGCATTATGTTGTACTTTAGCTATTGAAAAATAGCAGATCTACAAGCTCATAGCGCGCCACCGAGTGGCGCGCTACGAGCTTGTAGGTCTGCTATTTTTGAAAAATCGTGAAAATGTGGCACAAATCTTTGAATATTATATATATATTCTTTATGTTGTTCCAGGGACCCCCCAGAAGCAAAGATTTGAGTTAAAAACGTTCGCTCTGAAAGAATATATATTCAATGATTTGCGCAAACATTTTCACAGTTTTTTCAAAAATAGCAGACCTACAAGCTACAATACAATAGCTAAAGCATAGCATAATGCTAACACCAAAAGGGGTTCCCGGCGCCCAAAATGGGTTAAACGCTTTGGAGAAACACTCAAACATGTGCGTGCGGGTAATTTTTGTGGCCCTATAGATTCTGCCCCAGACAGACACAGAGTGTGGAGTGTAGAGTAATGGTAGGCGTGCAGCGAAATGAAGTGAGCATCCCCCTGCTCAGAGGGAGGCAGTGGTGATTCCTAGACTTGTAATCAAAGGGATGGTGACATGTGCAGTGGCTTCTGCCTCCTGCCTCGGGCGGGCTAACTTGAAGAGCTTAGGAATGTGGAGTGCTTTAAAAAGAGTGTAAATACTTCATAGGCGGCGCACCAGGGTTCCATGAATACGGGATAAGGATAAATGCAACAATTCACACTGAGCATTTGATAAAATAATGAGCCCTTTTGCATTGGAAGGGAGTGTTCCTTTGAACGGAGTGGTTGCGTCATGTCGTTGCATGATGCAGTAGGCCTGTGTGTGTATAGGGTTAGTTTGGAAATGTGTGTTTTGGAAGATTTTGTAGGGATAGGGATCCTATAGCGAGACACATACCGTACCCAGGAGGTACCCTGAGCTGTTCCCCTCTCCCCTTTCTGGGGAATAAAAACAGAGGGTCTTCTAGGGCCAGCAGGTGTTACGGGAAAATGAAGGCCTGTCCCTTATATTGTATGTAAGCCAGACGTCAGTCATCTGGACATTTTTGGCAAGGTTTCAGCCCAAGGCACCTCTCCGTTGACTTCCAGTGTAATTTTTTTTGTAAGTGAAAATAATTGAAATGTTCAAGTATAAAGTATAAAACATTCCAAAGTTGTCTGTGACCTTCCCTGGATCATAACGCCACTAATGACACAATTAACATTCAATCATGCTCTATGACACGCAGCTGAGATGAATACCAATGCATACGGTGAATTGGACTCATGCATTTGATTCCCGTCTTTGTATGTGTTCTTTTCAAGTCTGGTGTCTGGTGACATTGTTGGTATAAAAAAGAAAACACACATTTTATTCTGGTCACGTCATAGTCACATTAGTTCTATACCGTGTGAATTGAGCTGGTGTCCGATTACAGGCCGTTCCGCACGGCATAATTGTCGTGACGCTGCACTGCATTACCCGCAAGGCCAGGAGCAACTGGCTGGCTAATTGACCTGCTGGAAATTGTGGCCACGGGCCCCAATTTCCTCCCTGCAGGGTCAAACAATTCCAAAGGTATTCTGAGAATACTGGCATTAAATGACGCTCATAAATGGACAGATACACAAAGTCCCCTCGTTCTAGTTATTGTTTGTCATCGACCTATGTCCCGTTGTTCCATACTTGAAACTACTTGAAACTTGAGAAATGTGTACATGTATGTATTCAGTTGTGTCTAACGCCGTATACCTCCCCAAGGCATGTTGTTATTACGTCGGTGCTTCGGCATGGAGAGTAGAATAACGGATGAGTGCTTTTGAGTTTTGTCGGTTGACATGACAACCGCTCCCCGAAACAGGAACACAACATCTGTTCAGTCAATAATTGGTCCTCAGCTCCTTGTTAAAATGTCTCACCGTAGGTCGGGCTGTCTCCATCATCGCAAACAAACCTGCACGTTTTGCAGCGATCTGCAAAGTTGCATTACCCAGTCAATCAAAAATGCACTATACTACGTGTATTGTTGTTCAATAACAGAGCCTATAGCTATTGAATTCGAGACCGTATAGTTTACCTTCTGTCCTGTTCCACCAGTACTAACAAAACACTTTCTTAATGCAATTTCGGAAATTAGGCCCATTGTGGATAGAATAGATGCATCATCTCCTTATCCACTTTCATTTTAGCCTCTTTTGGCCTGCCGAGGATAGACAGCAACCTTCAGCTAATGAGGGAGTTAAAACGAAGGCAGAGTAGATGTAAGACTGCTTAAGAACACAACTGCCCAATTAGCCGCTCTACCCTGGTGTAATCCAAGGCTTTGCATCGCGTTGCCTGTGGCTGCGCTCTTTTTTTTCCCCGTCTTGCTCTGGGAGTTTTGTGAAGTCCAGCGCTGTACCCCCATGTGACCTGGGGTGTAGCTGAGTTTTTGGCTGGTTTTGCAGTCTCCCAGACAGTCTCATGGCCATGACAGTGATGCATTGATGGCCATCGGCAGAATCTGACAGACGAAACCTAACTGAAAGAGTGGCACTCGGAAATAGTTCGCATATAGGTGTAATGGACAGAAATGGTGAGCAGGCATTCAGGCTGCTCACTTGCCTGCTTACTTATAGCCTCCCACACCTGTGTGCAGTGAGCAAGCTGCCAGCCACTCAGCCTTGATTGCATGATTGGCAGTGAGTCTCCATGGGCCTTTTGACACTAACAAACGGTCCAATGTTTCATAATATGGTCATGTGGAGATAAGTGTTTTTAACTCTGCCACATATAGGGGCGCGGCGCACTGGCCTGTTTCTGAATTATAATTATAATTAATGGTTGAGTGTTTGGACAACTTTAAGTGTTAACAAGCGAACTACTTCAACTTCTCCACGTCTGTAGTTTGTTCCAGAGAAGGGTGTCAGAAGAAAAGTTGCAATGAAGTTCCCAAATACTGTCTCCAATGATATGTCATAGAGCCATATTCTCATACTGCATACTAGGCCTTTTCAGATGTATTCCTCCTGTCCTTAGTTGGCACTAGACTGTTGCAGGCAGGCTATCATGTGACAGGCACAATGTCAAGTTGCTCTTGTTGCGGCTTGACTGGCAAAGTCCCAGTGGTGTTTGAACTGGATCATAGCAGATTAGCGGATGATGAATGCATGGAACGGCAATTTCAACGTGTGTAGTTTCCTGTTCCACTCACAGGTCAAGTCCCAACGCGGCATGTTGGTAAAAAGTGTCCTCTGGGGTCTAAATTCTCACCTACCATTAAGAGCATTCTAATCTTAAAAAGAAAAGCATGGAGGAGTTACAATAGATACATTCAGCGGGCTGCTTTCACAGCCACTGGGTAAAGATTAAGAGGGTCCAATAAGCGTCTTGTAGTATTAAAAAGCCCTTAATGCAGGGCTAGTCAATACTGAACCTATTAAAGTACCACCGTCATGTTTAGGTCACTGAACACTGGGTGTTCGTCCAAAAAAAGGCAGAGAATAGAAAAGCCGTAAAAGATGTAACCGAACAATTGAAGAACTCTTGGAAGAGCCATCCATCACTGTTGGCCACTGACGTGCAGTGTAGACTTGAGTTCATTTCGATGAATTATGGGCTGAACCCAGCAGCAACTCTCACAAAACAGAAAAGTGGGCTCTTTCATCCATTTTTGTGGCTGTTGCATCACATGGCTCTTTAATCTCTGCTAAATATACCAACGCCATGAGCAGAGTGCTGCGTATATTCACAGCTCACAGCACAAACCTCTGCTGCTTATCTGGAGGGTGTGCTCACTTTTTTTCCCCCCACCGATTTAAGGACTCTGTTTCTCTCATCTGCATTTATATAAGCCAGCCATGAATGCTGGCTTTTCTTCCCCCCCCCCCCCCCCCCCCCCAACTGGAGGAGCAGGAATAGAATTGAGATGCTACCTACTCGACAGAGGTATAGCAGCTGCATAAACAATGCTGTGTTTTGCATCTCCAACATGCAGCGTTTTATTCAACGGCTGTTGTCATTTTGTTTGTACATCTCTGAGTCGCGCCCACGTCTGCATACTTTCTAATTATTCCGGACTGTGCGGAGACCGTAACATGGCAATTGCAAAAACCTCTTCCGTGTTAGAACTCCTAATAAAAAGTCATTATTTTTTTTTCCTCTGTTTATTCTGAGGGATCAAGATGGGATGTAATAACACCTGCGGTGTCTGCTGCTATGGTTCATATCTCAGAATCCAGAATCCCTGGCCGTGTGTTGCAACAGTTCCTTCATCTTAACTCAACGACGCTGACGCATAAACAGTGACAAAGGCTTTTCAACACTTTACCGCAGAGACGGCTCATAAATAAAACTCATTTCATGCAAAGTAGACTCAAGGAAAATGAAGTCCACTGTTCAATGTGTATATGGAAAACATGGACGCGACTGGCTACGCCGCTATTTGATTGTTGTGATACCTGGTTTTTCTCTTTGTCTTGTTAACGTCCTCGTTAAAAAAGCTCAGTCTCAGCTTGGCTGGAAATGAAAAAAAATATTGTCTAAGTAAAGACACACACTGACACGCATGCGCACACACACACACACACTGACTCACATTTACAGTAGACACGCGCACAGAGTCGGATTCAGACAAAAGATTGAAATAAAACGGAACACCATAATCACACTCCTTACTTGTCCTAGCCTAAAGGCACGGTTCCGGTTCATCGCCTTTTGTCACAGTTCTGTCTGGGTCTCAATGAAATAGTGGCGTGATGTTCCTGGGAGAGTGTCTCCTTCCTTAATTGGTGCCTTTTCTCCTCTTCGCTCTTGTTCACCAGGAATCACACATCAAAGGGTCTGAAATGCCTCTTGTTGTGTGCGGCGGGCAGAGACACAAAGTTCACATCGCCGAGGTCGCAGTCGCCAGAGATGCTACACAAATTAGAGTTTTGGAGGGGAAAACATCAAAACAAAGCATACCTTGTTAATAATGGTGTACAGTATCTATCGGTGGTGGAATATACAGTAGGCAATTACCATGGTCTTGGATATAACGTGCCTTTGATCAGTGGCATTTATTTAACACGGGAGGTCTGTGGTCTCTGGCTGGCCTGTACTGTACCCTGCTGTAAGGCTATTAATATGAAAACAATCTAAATGTGGTTTCCTGCTGCCGTACGGCCTCTTCAGGCGATCAATAAGGCATGCTCAACTTTCCATGACAAAGGCAAGAGTGGTTGACTTCCTGACTTGGATCACTCAATCTTCCAAGAAATGGCTAAAGATTGTAAAAGTGCAGTTTTCCCAAACAAAGTGTATATGAATTAGATATGTCAGAGTTTTGTTTTGTTGATCTGATGACGATCCTTAGCCCGCTGATTACTGATGAAGTCCCTGCGTCACGTCCAGGGGATATACTTAAGCAATATTACACGAGAGGGTGTGGCTTAACGTGATTATTGCCACGACAGGGATGAGAGGGTGTGGCTTAACGTGATTATTGCCACGACAGGGATGAGAGGGTGTGGCTTAACGTGATTATTGCCACGACAGGGATGAGAGGGTGTGGCTTAACGTGATTATTGCCACGACAGGGATGAGAGGGTGTGGCTTAACGTGATTATTGCCACGACAGGGATGAGAGGGTGTGGCTTAACGTGATTATTGCCACGACAGGGATGAGAGGGTGTGGCTTAACGTGATTATTGCCACGACAGGGATGAGAGGGTGTGGCTTAACGTGATTATTGCCACGACAGGGATGAGAGGGTGTGGCTTAACGTGATTATTGCCACGACAGGGATGCGGTGAGGAACGAGACGAAGTCGAGTTCCGCAAGCATCACTGAAGTGGCAATAATCACGTTAAACCACACCCTCGAGTGTAATATTGCAATTCTACAACAGTTACCCTTAAAACTAAGAAAATCGCTGACCGATGTAGTCACTACGACCACAAATGTCCCAAGAAACTAGCTAGCCTAGGCACCGAGTTTGCTAGCGCTCTGGGAGAACAGAGCAGCTGAATTATTTGTTTTGATTAGGTGGTGAATGGTGCTGGTTTAACCCACGGCTAGAAGGCTGTTTCAACCAATCAGATTGCTTCCTCGAAACGACCTGTGGTTTACATCAAGTTGCAGAATAGACTCCTGACCTCCTATTGGCCACATGGTTCAGAATAGACTCCTGACCTCCTATTGGCCACATGGTTCAAGACCTGGCTCTTTATTTACTTACACATGATTTACACAAATTCATCTGATAAATGAAAGCCCCAAATGTGATTTCAGTTCCCACTGCGTAGTGGGTGCAGCTCACCTTTTTAAAAGGCTGCAATTCCAAATAGTATAGGCTAATTCACAAAAGATTCTCCGAGAACTTCAGTGAGGACTCATTTTGTACAGGAGTTGCATTCTTTTTCTTTTTCTTTAACCATGGCACATTGACAGAGTGTATTTGTAGAGAGGTATCCAGGGTTACCATTGAATCAGTTATTCTTGTCAATAGATGAGAAGTCAAACTGTGACAGGTAAAAAAAAACATTCTGTTAAACCTGCAAGAGCACCCTGGATTGACAAAGCATGAACTAAAAACCAGCATAAAGACACAAAGGCACATTGCTAAGGCACAGTCAATTGAATCTGGTTGTCTGGGTGACTGGCAGAAGGACTCATGTGATACAATTGGATATAGGGAAGAAGCATATGTTCTATGATCAAACAAGGAAAGATACAAATGAAGATTAAATGAACATGGAAGACGTTTAACAATGCCAATTGGGTATACAACTTCACATTCAGTCTTTTATTACTAAGCCACATGACATTGCTCAGTATTAATGTTTTATTCACCAGCAAAGTATTACATTTAAGGAAAGATATGCCCTCTGATGATGTGCACAGTTTATTTTTTAATACCATTATGCTGATACAGTGCAGGAGCTTTTACTCTCAATCCACAGTGATTGAGAGAGGAGAAGAGAGATCAACAATCCAGTTATACTTTATAAACATTTTAAATCGGAGCCTGAAGTGAGCTGGCTTTCCAGGGTTAGATTAATTTTCCAATCGGAATGGAATATGAAACATCGGACAGATCCGTCTTGATCATAATATGATCAAGACGGATCTGTCCGATGTTTCATATTGGAACATAACGCAAATCGGTACACATTACCTCTATGATAATATTATTATCATAGAGGTAATGTGTACCGATTTGCGTTATGTTTGGATGTGTAAGGGTAATATAATATGTGCTTTTGCTAAAGTCGGCATTCTGGTGGCAATATAAAAGGGAGAAGTAAAGAATTCAGGACACGGGTTTTTCCTTGGCCTCTAGAGTGTGCATATAATGTATACAGATCGGTGCAGTCCTAGGTAAAACATGAACCATCCTGTTATAGAGCTACCATGAGGATGATTTGAACATTTTCAAGTGGCATTTTTTCCTACTGGGAATGTGTGTGCAAAGTTTCACGGAAATCGCACGCTGTGTTCATGATTTGAAGGCATTTTGTTCAAAATGGAGCACTCCTCCAAACATTGGAAGCCAATCGGGATGGAATATGAGAAATCGGAATAGACCCGTTTCCTTCAATGACTATAGAGATATAGAGATATTGTGTACTGATTTGCGTGATCTGTAGAAGTAAAAAAAACCAAAAATGGGCCTCCTGGTGGCTCGCTATAACAGGCCGATCTAAAACAAATTACGGGCCAAAGGTGCCGGAAATTAGCCGGTCACAGACAGACACACAGACGGACGTACACAGATAGACACACATGGATGGACGGACAGACGGGGTGAAAAACGCTTTTGGCCTGGCGGAGACAATAACATAAAGAACAATACGATCCTCATGATCCCCATAAGAATCTTGCGTCGTATTTTACAGTCGCAGCACAGGGTGAAGATCCACGGGAAAATTTAAGTTCACCCTGACCTTGACACTTCTTGTCAAACTAACAGAGAAAATGGTCTTCAAACAGACATACTTCTCAGAAAGTCAATGCAGACTTTCAACGTGCTTCTATGGAGGCCATTCGATATGTACGGCACTTACACCGATGATGAATTTCTAACGATGTAGACGATAAGGCAAGGAGTATTGCTGGATATCAATGCTGCCTTTGACGTTATTGATCACTATCTGCTGCTAGACAAACTCTCCTGCTATGGCTTCATCTGCTGCGATACAAAGCTACTCATCCAAACCGAATCTTATTCAGTGGTAGTTTCTCTGACATTAAACATTTACAATGTATGGCATTACTTAATAACCACTTAACACTATATACCTCAGTCCATTGATCCATTTGTTTTCCCTCAACAATTTTACACTCAAGAGTTAAAGATCTATAGATTCTATAGGGTCCATTTGGGGCGGCTGTGGCTCAGGAGGTAGAGCAGGTCGTCCAATGATCCCTGGGTCGGCGGTTCGAATCCCGGCTCCTCCTGTCTATACATGTCGAAGTGTCCACGGGCAAGACAGTGAACCCTACATTGCCTCCAATGAGTCGGTCGGTGTGAGCTCGCCACGATTGGTGTGTGAATGTGGGAAGTGAGGACGCTGGGCGTCGACTGTTCGCCGCTTCACCTCCCAATGTATGAATGAACCATTGTAAAGCACTTGGAAAAGCGCTATAAAATGCAATTAATTATAAAAATTATTTGGTTACCAACTCTCCATCCTTTAGCTGGGGACCACCTGGAACCCCCTCAAGGACCACTGGTGGTCTGCAGAACACTGGTTGAAAACCACTACACTAAATCTAGCAGACAATTCTTACAAGCTCGCAACGATTCGCAATGTGATGCTTTGTGAGCTTGTAGATCTGCTATTCTCGCTGAATGTTTGCGTATTTTGATGTGCACGGAATAGGGATGCTGAAAGGTCCAAGTGGTTAAGCCTTGGGCCATTACTGTTTGCCATTTCGCTTTGGTTTATTTGACAATAAAAATGTAAGTTAATAACTTAATCCACTTTTTATTTTTGAGCCGTGCCTCCGCTCCATTGCGGAGCTATGTGTGTCCGTATGTCTGTCCCTGTGTCCGTATGTATGTCCAAGCACGGAAAGCTGCACCACCTAAAGTGGCCAGCAGAGTACAGCACAGAGTAAAGTGGCAGTACAGTAGAGAGCACTACAATACAGTATACAGACCACAGTACAGTAAGTATAACAATAAATGTATAGTTGCACCGCTCACTTCACACACAGGTCTGTGTTTTGTTTAGTCATTTATTAAAAATAATATTTCTCAACCAAGTTAATTGGAGAGGGAAAAACCGAGACACAATCCATTCAACCTTTGCTGTGAAGTCGCACCTGGGTTAATGGGGAACATATGTCTCATACAAGATGGTTGATTTAAGCCGTAAGGTTTTACCTGTCACCAGCGCGCGCAAAAAGAAAAAAAGAATGGTCATGTTTTTGTCCACTCAGGTGTGAAATTGCTGCTGTATTTTGGCAGATGGGCGTGGGTTAATGTACTCTCCAAGGCTCTGGGTTCCTCTCCCCACGCAGCGCACTGGGCTTGCAGGAATATCACATATGGTATAATGACTTTCACGGTGCAGCCACTTCGGCGATAACAAAAGATTTGTGAGGGTGCTTGTGTGCAGGCATGTGTTTAAGAGGGGGGGGTACCCGCCTGCAAAACGCCTCTGATAGATCTGGTTACAAGGCGCTTACCGCTCGCCAACCCCACCGGCTCATTTGTTGCCTTATTTCACCAAGTGGAAGGCGAGAGAGAGAGACAGACAGCCACCCCGGATGAATTAAACGCCTTTCCCTTGCACTCGGGGGGGAAAACGATGGCATTCGTGTCCGTTTAATCACCGGGCTTGTTAGTTTTTTAGAGCAAAAGGTACTAAAAATAGTCCCGTGCACCTGCCCGGCGTTTTGCAGTGGTCGATCATGCTGAGCTTTTTGCCTGTTGTGAGGTCCGTCGACCTCTGAATTTGAGTCGTCACGTAGCTGTGGGTCTCATCTGTGGAGTGATGGCTCTGTTTGGGATTGTCTTTCATCTATAAATCATGTAATCATCTGCAGAGTGCACTCTGCTCCGAACCCGCTCTGTTCCGCACCGGGGACACAATCAGCCCTTGTCGCCTGCATGTCATGCCTGTCTTTGATAATTGTTTTATGGAAAAAGCTGCTGCCTCTCTCTCTCTCTCTCTGTCTCTGTCTCTCTCTCTCTTATAGCACTTGATCTATTCTGTCTCTGTGGTTCTCAGAGTGGGCTCCGGGGACCACCGGGGGTCCTTGAGTGGGTTCCAGGGGGTCCCCAGATAAATGGATAGTTAGGAATGGACACCGAATTTGACATTTGTGGCTGTAACTCTGGGAGTGTACAATGGGAACCAAATGGACCCGTTAGGGTCTAACGGGTCCATGTGGTTCCATTTGTACACACTGTCAGAGTTATGGTGGTACTGTCTAAAGCCGGGGTTCTCAAAGTGGGGTCCGGGGACCCCCAGGGCCCTATACATGTCATCGGCTATTTTGAAAACATGAAGAAAAGGCGGCGATCCGAGCACTCAAAAAGGTGTAAAAATGAGGAGAGGGCGGATATAAAATCAAGGTACTTTATTAGAAAATGTTTTCGAATCGCAAAGGAGTCTTCACTAGGGCAGGTATGCCAGGTATATTTATTGGCAACACCACAAATCTTGTATGAGGTCCTTATTGGCACAAAATCTTTTCAGATCCACGGCCAAATCCACATTTATTTATTATTATACAACTATTTTAGAGACCTTTTTTTTGTGGCTTTCAACCTTTCTTATTATTTTTGTAGAGGGATAGATAGAAAGTGGGCTGACAGGAAATGGGGGGGGAGAGATGGGGCGGGTGGGGGGGGTGGGTGACATGCAGTAAAGGCCGTCGGGATCGGGAGTCGAACCCGCTGCACACTGGATTTTCCAGCCATGGTGCCTGGACCGCTGAGCCCAGGCCTATATACAACTATTTTACGTAGGTGCAACTATAAGTGGCTGAGTTCTTTGTACCAGCCCCCACCGCGCGCACACACACGCACACACACACACACACACACATGCACGCACGCACGCACGCACGCACGCACACACACACACACACACACACACACACACACACACGCACCCCACCCACCCTTGTTTGTTGCATTCTGGCCATCCATACATCAAAAAGACTGAAAAGCTCACAGCAAAACACCAACGGGATAAATAGAACGGCTTTAAGGCCTGCTCTTTTATTACTTGTTTTAACTTCATGCGTGCTCCTGAATCCGCCTGCAACCCTCCCCCTCCGTCTCTCTCTCCTGCTCTCCCCCCCCCCCCCCCCCCCCCCATCTCTCTCTCTTTCTCTCTATCGCTCATTATCAATGCTTGGTTGCACATCTTACCCAGTGTACTGTAAATGCCTTCAATAGCAATCTGCGAGGGCTGAGTGCGTCGAGATTTCCATTCTGTTTCACATTTCTCTCTGCCGGTCGGTCTCCAGGGGGGGAAAAGAGCCAGTCGATTGCCGGGGCCCTCCCCCGGGGATGGACACCATGCCCCAGGCAACTTGAACAGATTAAGTCCAAGATGGAATCTCACATTTGTTGACTCTTTTCTTGGATATATCGTCGTTGTTGGTCGGGTGGAAACCTTGTCCGTTCGAAAACCGTTTTTTATTACCTTTTAAAAATAAACAAACATTTTGCGACGCCTCGTGAGCTTGTAGATCTGCTATGTTGAACTGCTTTTGTGTGACACTTAAAGCAGTATAAAAAGCGTTCATTTAAAAAGCATAACACGTTGAAATATGGACATACGAGGTTTATGCATGCCTGACGGCAACGGTACAGTATATATGTGGGAGAAGTCCATCCATACTGTTGCCATGGAGTGCCAGGGGCAATTTGTTTGTCAATGTGCATCACTGCACAGTAAATCATATTTACTATAAGTAATAGCAAATATGAACATTGTCTCCCGTTAAACTTGCTAACCTTGTGTGCTGTATATATCTGCGGTCAAGTTTGTCAAGTGATTTCCCTTCCCTTTTGTCCAAAAAGCATGCCTGCTCTCCCTTTGATTGGCAGGCATAGCTTCTATACCATGGTGTCCCTATTTTGGAATGTCATTATAGGTGAGGATTCTGATGTAGCTGATCTACAAGCTCAAAACACGATGTGACACATTGAGAGCTATATAGTACATTGGCTATTTTCACCACTCAATGTCTATCGGTACGATGTGGGGTTCGGTGTGGTTATACGGGAGGATTGGAGCTGTCAATCGTAGCATGGCGTGGGCAGGCTTTTGGGTGGGGGGGAACAAAACGACCATGGAGGGTCATCGTATACGTATAGTCTATAGACCGATTCAGAAACGGGTCTCATGGTCGCAGGCAACGTATTTCCTGTAGGCGGAGACGACTTATCTGCGGTTTCCCCGCACCTCCTTCTACTGCAGTGAATGGAAAAGTGACTGATGTTAGTCTGCCTCAAACGTTACTCTTTTACCTGCTTTTTACCAACACTAACATTACAAAGATGCCCAGAACATCGGGATGAACCTGTGTAGTTCATGGCTGCTCCAACAGTAGTGGCAACATTCCAACAAAAAAAGAAAAAAGGAATGTCAAAATATCTACCGCGGTGGCTGAGACCAGAGCCATATAGTAATGGTTGAGACAAAGCAGTGAAAGGTCCTGAAAGATACATAACGCCAGTCTTGCCCAATACCCAATCTTTCTGTTTTAGGAACACAAGGCTGCTGTACTTTATACCTCATACCTTAGTATATTTTGACATTCCGTTTGGTTTTTTTATGTTGCCACTACTGTTGGAGCAGCCACAAACTACACAGGTTCATCCCGATGTTCTGGGCATCTTTGTAATGTTAGTGTTAGTAAAAAGCAGGTAAGGCAGACTAACATCAGTCACTTTTACATTCACTGTAGTAGGAGGTGATGTCGTCTCCGCCTACAGGAAATACGTTGCCTGCGACCATGAGACCCGTTTCTGAATCGGTCTATATAGTGAAACAAGATGGTGGCCATTTTGTGGTGACAAGCTGTGTGGCTCTGTCTGAGAATTGTCAGTCTTTTCCCTTCATCAATGGGCCTGTGTGTGCTGGCATGGAGTCTCATGCCTTCCCAAAGCGCCAGGCCATTGTACTGTAGGGAGCCACAATTAACTTTATTCTGTCTGGAAACCCGGCCAAGCATTCTGCCTTGATGTCTGTTGGACTTTTCACAGGCCAAAGAGTGAAAGAACCATCTGCATATCTCATCACAAAGCAAGAATTATACTTTAATCTTTCATTCATTCCAAATTGACTATTTTATTACCACATGGACGTTTTGGGCAACATGCCCTTCCTCAGCACGTGTAATGGCAATTTTACGGCAAGTTTGTCAAATGTCCATGGTGCACGCTGAGGAAGGGTGTCTTGCCTCGCGTGGCAATAAATAGGCAATTTGGACCGCTATCCTCGCCTTCTTCATCATTATTAAACTACTTCAAAGATTCTGCACCCCGTTTTCGAGTTAGAATCGAGCGCCTTGTATCTCCCCTTCTCTTTCATTCATTGCAGTGCTGTTTTATCTTATCAATAGGTCACTTTCCATTGCATTTCTTTGTTGTTATGATTTGGGTCAGGGTTATTTTTAAATGAAAGGTCATATTATATAAGACTTCAGAAATGGCAAAGGGGAATGGGACTTGGAGCCTAGCTTATTTGTGTTTCTAAAAAAAAGAATAGGGTATTGATTTGTTTCAATAGTTATTTAGCTGGGCTGCCGGTTCACTACTGCTGAAGAATAATGAGAAAGCTGTTCTCCTGCAAACAGTGGACAGAGATAGAGAGGGGGGGGGGGGTTGTTATGGATGCAACCCTATTAACATCATATGAAAACATAGCTTATGAAGATTAGTGGGCCGGCCCGATAATAAATTGTATGTGTATATATATATATAGACACACACACACACACACACACACACACACACACACACACACACACACACACACACACATAAAGATCATTAGACACTCAATTTCTAATTGTCAGGTCTTCTTCCAACCATTCTAATATCTCCAGGCCAACATATCCTTGTAGGAATTCCACAATCTGCCGTAAATGACTTTGACTACAACGACGGCTAAATTACTTCACTCTAAATAAGACTCTGAGGTATCGAGTCATCCTCCGACCGTCTTCCTATAACCCGCTCGGCGAGCTTTAAAGACATGACCAGCCTCATTAGCATTCACTTCTCTCAGCTGATTTCCCCCCAGAGTTCAACGGGAAGATTGGCAAGGAGAAACAAGCTCTAGCTAACCCAATTCATGTCTACCTTATGTCTACCTTCCCACACATTGAGTAAAGAGTAAGACCATAGAAACGCTGGCTCGCCTCCACCAGATTTATTTTAAGGGAAAGACCACCAGGTTTATGAACAGCTTCCACTCTTTTACCTGATCGGAATGTTTTCAAGTTCAAGTTCATTGGTCATTTAAAATACACACACCTTATACAATGTATTCAGGGTTTTCTTTTTTGACCAAAAGGGAGTGTTTGGCAGAAGCCTCAGCTTATAATGCCAGCCCTTTTAGTATTCAAAATAGCTATAAAAAGGAAAAAATACAAAAAATAAAAATAAAAACGGACAGAAAAACAAAACATAACAAAACAAAAACATACAAACAAAAACAAAACGGAACAGAAATAATAATAATAATAATAATAATAATAATAATAATAATGGTAATGATAATGATGATGATAATAGTAATAATAAACATAAAGGAGTATTTGGTTATACTTTTATGATATCAATCCACTTTATACGTGTCTATCATATTGTTTTTTTAAATAAATGTAATGTTTACATGTCAGACTGTTGAACAAGGCCTGACCACATGCCTGTCACCACATGTACCGTACGGGTTGGCCTTGTGGATCTAGATTCCCGCGTGTATACCCCTAGATTGTACCTGTGAAAGTTATTTCCCTTTTGTGGATTATGTGGTTGAACCTGATAAATGCGCTGAGACTCGCTTTGCACCTTAATCTCATGTACAGTACGTATACAATGCGATATAATATGCCTTTTCACTTGGCATTTTGTCTTCAAATAGAAAAGGACTTAACCTTTTCCGCCAGGGCTGGTATGGTTGACTTTAGGGATTAATGTCAAATATCATGTGCATGCCTGCAGCTATGTTTAACCTAATGTACATACTGTACCAGCTGGATTGTGCAATATGTTGTGCCTCTCCTTGATATGTTTTTCTAGTGTTTGATTATTTTTCTCCATGCTCTCCCTGTCTCCCCATCTTATATTTTTCTCTTTCTGAAAATATCAAAAACAATGGAGCTGTGATGTGACAGTAAATCCATCCATCCATCTTCAACCGCTTATCCGTAGTCGGGTCGTGGGGGCGACAGCTCCACCATAGAGCTCCAGACTTCTTAAAGGACCACTTCACCACTTTTCAACCTATCTTCATATAATAGGTCCTCACTAATAATCATGATAAAATGGCGCAATTTTATTCTACTCTGTCTGTGACTCATAGGAGGGCTGTGGGCAGTTCAGAAACTGTCTTCCAGTGACATCATCGATGGGGAATACAAGCTAATAGAAACGGCAGGCTTTCTAGTCCTGAAAAGTTGCAATGCGAAAATGGAAGCCATCGTTCTCACGATAATGAAAATCAACATATTTTTGTAGAAAAACCTAGTTTAAAAAAAAGTCTGCCTAATGATGATGTCACTGGAAGACGGTTTCTGAACTGCCCACAGCCCTCCTATGAGACACAGACAAAGTAGAAAGAAATTGCGCCATTTCTTTCATGATTATTAGTGAGGACCTATTATATGAAGATAGGTTGAAAAGTGGTGAAGTGGTCCTTTAAGCGTTCCAAGGTGAGTGAGTCTATGTAATCCCTCCATCTCATCCTTGGTCTGCCCGGGGGGCTCCTCCCAGTGGGACGCGCCTCCAGGACCTCCCTAGCCCATTCTGACCTGAGATCAGATTCATACGAGGTTTCCGCCGGACACACACTGGTCTGATGAACCCATTCTGACCTGAGATCAGATTTTAAAAAAAATCAGTCATTCTTCGATTTTTCAAAAAATAGCAGACCTACAAGCTCGTATCGCGCCACTCGGTGGCGCGATATGAGCTTGTAGATCTGCTATTTTTCAATAGCTAAAACATAACATGATGCTAACACCAAAATGGGTGCCCGGTCAGAATGGGCTAGGGAGTCGCTCGAGAGGCATCCGTTAGAAATAAATTCCGCTGAGAAGATACCAATTGTTAGAGACGGCGAGGAAAGGCCATTTCTGTTATGTAAATTAAGAATACATATTTACTCATTATGAATATTAATAGCCCAACACCATAATGTCCGAATTAAAACGCAGCCTCGGCTGCTTTAGAAACTAAGTGAACACTAAAACCATTTCGGCATTCAAAGCCGTAAATTACTGAGATAACCTTTGAATTAGAAGCTAATAAATCTTAGTCAGGACTCTGGAGGAGTCCCTGGTGAGGAGAGAATTGTAAGAATGTAATGGAGTAAAAGTACTCAAGTCAAAATGTATCTATTGTACTGGCCATGTAAAGCCTTTTAAACCAAATAAATATTGAAATGTATATTTTAATGTTATAATGTTAAACTTATAAAACTGTAATCCTATATTAATAACCTTTTAAGGATAAATACATAAGTTACAATACTTAAGGAGTAAAAGAGTAAAAGTAAAAGTATCACCTTACGGCATGGAAAAACCAAGAACCATGACACAAATAAATGAATCCACGAGCAGTCAGCATTATTTTCATAGGATTATAATGACCATTAATATTTTCTGGGGAGTCGGAATAGAACGTCCAAACACAGCAACGGAAAAGTTCTCCCCCGGAACACATGTCCGGGAATTACATTATATAATATACTGTTATGAAAACAAAACAAACTCTGACATAGGAAGTAATGCATTTTGGGTTCAGAGGTTAATCAAAAAGTGAATAAGGCGACACCTATTGCCGGGAGGTTCACTATGGGAGACGTGGCACCTCACTCTTCCGGTAAAATCCCGGAAGTGTGACCGAAGGGAATCACAGTTCTTTAAGTATACATGTAGTTTGGGGGCACGGTGGCACAGTTGGTAGTGCTGTCGCCTCACAGCTAGAAGGTCCTGGGTTCGATTCCCGCTCGGGACGCTGTGGGTGCTGGCGGCGTGTTTCCTCCTCCGCGTCATCAGTGCCCATACCCGAAGGCGGGGGTTGGCGAAAGGGCCTTTCTGTGTGGAGTTTGCATGTTCTCCCCGTGTCCCCTAGGGTAGGTACCCTCACAAAAAACATGCAGTAATCCTGGTCTCTAAACTGCCTCCCCCTGGCCAGCCGGGGCGCCTGATGGAGGGGAAAGGAACTGGTTGGAATAACGTGTTCCTTCCACGCGCTACGTCCAACCAGGGAAACTCCCCCCTGTCAGGTGTAAAGGAGCAACTTGGACACTCAGGCATGAAGGAAGCATGAGTTCAAGTCCGTTGCTCTCCCCTTGTCCCCCATATATGGGGACTAGGTTGGTGGAGGGTGTGTAGAGCCCAGGATCACATTAGATGAATGACACAGGGGTGGAAAATGGGTTACAAAATCGTGGGATAAAATATATATATATATAAATAAATAAAAAGTATACATGTAGTTCACAAGCCAAGTTAATGACAACCAGCTAACGTAACTAGTTGGAGACTGGCTGTCTGCTCTGGGCGCATAGAGACCAAGGGCAAAAACACATGGGTGTTTTGGCAAACGGGAGAAAACAATCCTTTATCTCCACCGGGCCAGAAGTGGAACATCGTGACATGAAATAATAAGTCATAGGGCATATGATTTATAATTATGTAATTAATTAATTAATGTAAATTCATTCACAAAACAACAAATCTACAAATAATTACAAATTATCAGCGTCCTCCGATTCTCCGGCTGATCTCCTTCTCCGTCCTCCCCTCACTCGTGAACAAGACGCCGAGATACTTAGACTCCTTCACCTGGGGTAATTTCTCATTCCCTACATGGACTGCACAGTCCATGGGTTTCCTGCTGAGAACCATGGCCTCAGATTTGGAGATGCTGATCCTCATCCCGGCCGCCGTACACACTCGACTGCGAACCGGTCCAGTCAGAGCCGAAGGTCTTGGACCGATGGTGCCCTCAGGACCACAGCCCTGTAAAAGCTGTACATTTTTATTCTAATTGACATCACAAAGAGAAAACATACTTGTTACTGTATACCAGTACATTAAAAGGAGGTGTTTTTTTTTTTCCTTTTTTTTTTTTTTTGTATTCCTAAGCCAATAATTTGATGACCGACTCCTATAGTCTCCTATACCCAAATCTCATGGCGTGTGTAACTGATGGACAATCAGAGAAAATAATACCTGGGCACTTCTGGAGAGACTATACAACAATAAATGATACTGGAGCACTCTACTGGTCTGCACTGGGGATGTGCCGATGGGACATTTTGGCCCATATCAATATCCGATATAATTAATTGATTAATTAATCGGTCTGATTGATTAATCGAACAACTAAAATTGGCCGATGTGTTTGCCGATTAATCTCCCATCACTTTTCTTTTATTGTTTTGCAGGAGTGACTGACATTTCGACTTTTGACTTTCTCAGAGTCAAAAACAGTAGATCTTTGTCTTCCACAAGAGTCAAAATCAGTCAAATAGTCTTTGCCCCGAGTTAAGAAGAAAGTCAAAGCGTCAGTCACCCCTATATACAAAACCATAATAAAACATGCGGACCAGTCGAGTGCTCCAGTATTATTTTTATTTGGGTGGTCTTATAGTCTCTCTTGAAGTGGCCACTGGCCAGAGAAAATAATATCTGGCCAGTGGCCAGATATTATTTTCTCTGATGTAAAGTCGTCCCTGTGGAGCACGAACGAGCCCTTATACCTTCTGCTTAGTTAGGGAATATCATCAGAACAATGTTCAATCTGGGAATCAACTCCTTACCAATACATGTCTTCACCAATGTGTTTGTAAAGTCAAAGGTGTCTATACGCACATCTCACAAAGATTGAAGGGACTACTAGGGTCACTAGGTAAGATCGAACCCAGCCTTTGTTCCTAAGATCGATTGTGCCAGTGGACCTGAGATCCTTTAAACCCATTTTGGGCGGTGTTAGCATTACGTTATGCTTTAGCTATTGAAAAATAGCAGATCTACAAGCTCAGCTTGTAGGTCTGCTATTTGTCGACTAAATCTACAGTTGATTTAGTCGACTAAAATGCATTTTGGCGGATCTTGATGCCGGCGTAATGACTGTTTTTACACTTGCTGAAAATAGCCGATCTACAAGCTCGCGACGCGTTGTACATCAGCTATTTTCAACATGCAACCAAGTGCAAAATTACTTATACTGGATCTCTTGTCCACTAGTCCCTTCCTAACATTTTTGTCTAGTTTTTATTTGTCGACGAAATTGTCAGTATATTTAGTCTTAGTTTTAGTCATCGTAGCTTAGTTTTCATTTAGCTTCCATTTGTTTTTGTCAGTGAAAATAGGTAGTCGACGAACATTTTTCGTCTTAGTTTTAGTCGACGAAAACAACACCATTGTGGAGGCCAATCAATTGTTCTCCCACCTATGGGTTTGAGAGCACATTCCACTCGGGGTGTTGCAGCATCCTGGGCACCGTGTGAAGGTATTTCAGTGCAGGTTGTGTGTACGTACGGCCTTCGACTTTTGCTAGGTTTTACAACTTGGACGTTACGGAGCCTTCAGTGGCTCACGCAGTCCTGCTGCAAGTTGCTACAAGAGCGTAGGGGGGGCCGTTCATAGGTATCTTCTAGTTCTTTGCCCCAAGGGGCTTTTTCACTAGGTGGTTTAGACCTAGGTTACTTAGGCCTAGAGCATATGTGACCAGATTTGACAGAAATCCTGCCATCGCGCAACCTCCAGCTTTTCACCAGAGGAGAAACCCTTTTTTTTATGACAAAATGAGTTAATGTCACACAGAGCATGTCTGAAATAAGTGTCGGAGAAATACGTTCTCTCAACTCGCTGTGTAGTCCTGCGAAACGGAGCTTTTGAGAAACGATAATGTCACCGCTTATTAGCGCATATCATTTTTACTATAATTAGGTGAGAAATGCAGCTTGTGGCTGCATGGAAACTACACGGATATCAATCCGATTGTTCATGTTTATATATCACTTAACAACTTTAAAACGTATCATATGTTGCATCAACTGCAGCGGGCAAAGGCTCTGCTCTGCTGCATCCAATACTAAATATATCAGCCTACTAGTCCAGTGCGGACTGGTGATTTCATTTGTATATTGGTGCAGAGTGCGAAGCTTAAACAATATGTTAATTGCAGACCGCTACAGATAAACTGTGGATATTAACCTACCAATAAGGACCCAGGCCAAATGCCATTGCGCAGTAGCCTACACACAAACAAGTCTATGCGTGGTGTGTGCATATATATCGTGCTGTATTTTGCTCGCCATTTCATGGTCATGGTCATGCGAGGAGAGAGAGAGAGGGTGCAGAGAGAGAGAGAGAGAGAGGTGTGAATGGAATCGCATCAAATAGCGTGGTTGGTGAGAAGAAAGTATACAGAGGGTCGCCGTGCGCATATGGCACATCTCTCTTCTATTTTGGTAATAATGGGTGGGATTTGGAGATTTACGCACATATTGTGTGACATGCTGACAGACAATGAAAGAAACATGTTCCACTTCCACTCACAATTTAGGTGGCTTTTAAAATGTGGTACTTATTCCTTCATTAAAGAAATATGATTGGCATTGGCACCTCATGAGTGTAAATATAAAATCAAATATAATATAGCCTACAATTAAAACCTAGCTGCTATACTGCAGTGATTTTATCCTGCATGTGTTCAATGCGTTTGTGTGTGGACATAGATATCTCTGTCGTATGGGCAGGGATTGTTTTCTAAAACGGAGGACGGAAATAATCCGTTTTGCAAAAGATCCATGTACGTGTAGCCTGGGCATCAGAGTTAGCCGCAACTATACTCTAGTGAGGGAACAGCTATTAACACAAGACGCCGCCGGCACTTTGCAAACACACAATCACTGAATTGATTGAAGAAAGATACAATCACTGAATTGATTGCACACACAATCACTGAATTGGTTGAATGAAGATACAATCACTGAATTGATTGCACACACAGTCACTGAATTAGTCAAATATACATGACAACTGAACGTACCGAGTGGGTCAAAAAGGAACATTTGTCGCATGAAAGGAGGAAAAAAAAGCACCACCTCCCATTTATCCGTATATGGCTTGTTAAACCCTGCCACCTTAATCCCTCCACCCCTCAGCAACCAGGAAGCGAATTAAGATGAGCGAGGTACAGAACCAGGGCAGTACATGGCCCACGACAAAATAAATTAAGTTAACCCTTCCACGCATTCAAGTACGAATCCACCTCGGGCTCACGAACGATTGGGAACTAACCCAATATGTGCCGTGTCGTGTCAAAATCAGTGCGATACCACCAGCACAACTGAACGGAGGGCGACTGTATATAGCTATATACGACTCGATTTTCTGCACCATCATTTTAGCATAACAAGCTCCTCACGGGTTTAGGCCCCAATCTTCTCGTTGGCATTTACTTCTCTCACCTGCTCTGCAGCATATATACGGGACCAATAAGGCAATCTCTGGGTGGTGGGCTTAGAGCAGGAGCACCGCGCTCCTCCGGACCGGCATTTCTCTCCCGCGTGGCTGTGTCATCTCATCAGGCCCGGGGAGCAGGCCGAGCAGCAGGGACTCACCCCCTCCCCCCCCCCAAAGGGTTATCCCTATAGTTCCCCAGAGCCACCCCAGCCTTTTTTTATCCGGCAGGCCAGCACTCCTGGCGGCACCCAGGGAAGAATCTTTAGCCTCCGCTTCATCCTCCCCCCCCCCCCCATTCACTGACCGTCCGTCTCCCAGATGCCACCACCCTTGTCTATAACGCCTCCCAGCAGCCCCGCCGCAGAGAATGCTTGAAACTTTGCATATGTCAATAATATGTAATATAAAATAGTTTAGGACCTAAAATAGAGCCTTGCGGAGGTATACCCCACACGTAATGGGTGAGCTGCTTGACCTGCATTCGCCCATCTGAACAAACTGTTCGCTTTATCGAGAAAATAGGTCATTTTTGGGTGAACTACCGCGGTACTCCTTTAAGGTAACTCCACTACTGAGTGAGTGGTGACATTCATTTTGTTAAACACTTTATCCTTCATTGACAGCGGCCCCCCAGGGCCCCCCCCAGCGGTCTACTCTTGATATCCTCGGTTTCCCCTAGGCTACAGTCTACACCAGGGCTTCTTAACGTTTTTGGTTGGGGACCCCCGAGAATGCTTTGGCCATGTCTCGCGACCCCCCCCCCCCTCCCCACCACCAATAGCCGGCCCTAGAAATTGAGCGCTACAATAACCATAAGAATAGAGAAAATACATCCTAAATAAATACTGAAACCATGCCGATATACGGTAATCATTAAGGAAAGTATGCATGCACTATGTGTAAACTCTAAATTTCCATTTTCCAGCCATTCAGTTGCAAAAGAAATATATATATTATTATTTTGGGGACCCCACCCCCCCCCAAAATAATATCAGGACCCTCCGAGGGGTCGCGACCCCCAGGTTGAGAACCCCTGGTCTACACTAAGGACCCTATTGTTGTGCCACCTTATCCCACTGTTTGACTATTGTGAAAAACATTTTAGAATAGTTCAAATAGCTGATCTACAACTATAAGCTCACAATGTGCGATGTAGATTGGCTAGTTGACCGATGTTTTAATGTCTTTCAATATAGTAAAATGTGGCTAATAAGTTTAGGGATAAGGGGTAAGGCAAGATAGGGCCATTCTGACCGGGCACCCATTTTGGTGTCGGCATCATGTCATGCTTTAGCCATTTAAAAATAGCAGATCTACAAGCTCATATCGCGCCACCGAGTGGCGCGATACGAGCTTGTAGGTCTGCTATTTTTTGAAAAATCGAAGAGCGACTGACATTTCTAGAATCTGATCTCAGGTCAGAATGGGTCCATCAGACCAGTGTGTGTCCGGCGGAAACCTCGTATGAATCTGATCTCAGGTCAGAATGGGTTAACCAAAAATAGCCGATCTTCAAGCATGTTGCCTTTGCTACATTAAACGGAAACAAAGCTTTAATTAGTATCATTGGTAATGCCTGCGAAGTAAGTGAGGACGCAGCCCAATTCCCTGCCAACATGGCCGCTGTGCATCTGCGTGGGCATGTCATTAACGACATGCCCAGACACGGGGATACTCCGGTTTCATTGTGGTTTAATTAAAAACAATGGTTTCGCATTTATAATCTGTATAAAATTGAAGTATCTGCAAGTCAAACTCTTTAAGAGCAGGGAATGTTTCCAAATTGTTTGATATAAATTGTGTTTATCCCATTTTGGGCGGGGGACCCGTTTTAGTGTTAGCATTACGTTATACGCTTTAGCTATTGAAAAATAGCAGACCTACGAGCTTGTAGGTCTGCTATTTTTGAAAAATAGAAAGACACTTTTAGAATCTGATCTCGGGTCAGAATGGGTTAATAATGAAACTGTCAGGATGTAATAGACATTTTTTTTAATCTGATCTCGGGTCGGAATGGGTTATTGTGTTTTTGAATCTCCATCCAGTCGATGGAGTGAGTGGAAGGCGTTGGAGCTGAGCTGATGGCACATGCCGGCTGGTTGTTTACAGTCCTTCTGCCAGCCATGTGGTCCACGACAGTATCCAAGTCATTTGGAAGGCAAGCGCAGATATAGAGCTGTATCCCCCCAACTGGTAATTTAGAATCGGAAGAGGCCATAGAATTGGCAGGAAAGAGGACAAGAAGCAAAACATAAGATATCAAGAGTCCAATGTTGTATTTTACCTTCTTTTTTCGGGGCACTAGACATTTTGCACAGTGAAGAGTGACAGGGAAGAACAGCAGGAGAGAGTAAGCGACATGAACGCTCCATGAACCAAACCTGAACCCGGTGAGGCGACAAGCTTTTGTTCCAGCCTATCCCGAGCCTCCAGTCAGAGAATGTATTTGGGCTAGCAGGCTTCTAGAAGTTGTTGCACATCCAGAATGTTTGACAGCACAGAAACAGCTGAACATGGTTTCATGGTTTCTGTTTTTCCAAAACATTACTCACCACCTGGAATAAGTCCCACAACTGCCAATTACAATGGGCCATTGAGTCGAGAGTACCCACAATTCATGGCAGTAGAGAAAGTAGGCTATAGGCTTAGAGATGGAACTAAAATAACTAAGTGAACGCTTGAGTGAAATTCACTATAAAACAGTTCATATATAAATTATATAGGCCTGTGTGTGTGTGTGTGTGTGTGTGTGTGTGTGTGTGTGTGTGTGTGTGTGTGTGTGTGATAAAAGATTATGCACTATGGTAACACTATTAAGAAGCCCATGTCTATATACAGTATATTACATTATAATTATATAATATAAATATTTTAATGCCTTATATGCTTATAATACAGTAAAATATTTATTAAAAAGCACATAATATAATAATAATGATGATAACTTATAGCACCTGTCATTACATGAAATGCAGCTCAAAGTGCTTTACCGAGCAATAAAGGAAGAAAAAGAAATCAAACATTAAAATAATAGCAAAAAGGGCAGTGAATCCAATCCAATCCAATCCACTTTATTTATAAAGCACATTTTACAACTCGGAGTTTACAAAGTGCCCTATACGGAAGAATACAACGAAATACACTGTAGCTAAACACAGAGGACGGCAGCAAACATACGGAAACTACAAAACGGATTCAAAACAACATGGACCATGGAAACTCAACCGGGGTTGAAAGCCAAGGTGTAGAGGTGGGTCTTTATGGGATTTAAAGGTCTCAATGGAGGGGCCAGTTTGACATGGGGGGGGGAGGAGCGCATTCCATAATTTGGGGGCTATATGATGGAAAAGGCTCTATCCCCTCTGGTCTTTAAGCGGGTTTTCTTGTTTACCCTAAGGTTTAGCTGGCCTGCGGACCGCAGTGACCTTGGGGGATTATACACCTCAATAAGATCCGCCAAAAGTTACAGTAGTCCAGGCGTGTGGTGATAAATACGCTCAAAATCACCAAAGGAAAGTATACAGCCTTGGTTTTAGCTAAAAGGCCTCAGATGGTAAAAGCTGGATCTGACCACAGCATTTATCTGCTCGTCAAGTTTGAGCGCATTATCACATTTTACGCCAGGGTTTGAGACAACCGGTTTACACGTAAGGCTGCAGAGGACCACTATACTATAGGCCCAAACACTATGACCTCAGTCTTGCTTTCATTATTAACGCTTAGGAAGTTTAGCGCCATCCGTGCCTTAATGTCGCTTTTAGACAATTAAGCAGAGGTGTCGGGGAGCTGTAGCTGTCCTTTTTAAGGGGCATGTGAATCAGTCAAAACAATGAGGACATGCATAACACTGAGAATTAAAAACATTAGAGCACTCATAAGCACTCGTATTATGAGGTCATGTATAAATGCATTCTAATCTTACTTAACACTAATTATATTATTATTATAACTAAGCATGTTATTGTCCTCATAAATCATTATACAATGCTTTAATAATGTCTTTAATAGAGAACCTCTACGGATCCCCAGAGTAGCCATTGAGAGAGAGAGAGAGAAAGTCACACCTGTGTGAAGTGAGTGGCGCTCTTATCCTCGTACATCATCCATTCATTGTCAATGGAAATGTAATCTTTGTGTAGGACCGAAATAGCCGATTTGTTCATCCACATATGACGTAAATTCTCCATTCATTGTCAATGGAAATGTAATGTTTGTGTAAGACGGAAATCTACACTATAGCTGAATATAGGAGGGGCTAGCGCCCAACACAAATGAAACTAACTCGAGTTATCACCGCCTAGATCGACTTTTGACACCTTTTGGTCCAAACACCCTAGTCGCCGAGATTGTATTTTGATTAAGAGCGTCTGCTAAATGCCTAAATTGTAAATTGTATTACGGTTCCCAACTCTGTTCCCTACGTGCTCGTAACACTCGATTACGGCACAATGAAAAAAAACAGAAAAGAGCCTGGGCCATGGCTCAATGGTCCAGTGCTCGCCCAACAGCCTTCTGTCACCTAGGCGGATGCCTGCATGTAACCTAGGTCCTCAGCAAAGCAAAGCAAAGTTCTTTGTTTACCCAGGGAAGTGGACTAAGCTCGAGATGCTGGTTTACAGCCACACCCTGCTCATAGAACATCTCATGGTAGGGGTCCAATGCCTTGCTCAAGGGCACGTCAACGGTGGTCATTTTAACGTGCCGGTCCGGGGATTCGAACTGGCGACCTTCCGGTATCAAGACCGCTCCGCAAACCACTGCCTCAGGCGTCTTACTGGTTGATAGCAGCAGCGCTGTAGTCATTTATGCCTTTTAGATGTCTGCTGTAGTCACACTCAGCAAACAGTCAGAGATGGGCAGTATTTGAAATACATGTATTTGAAATACGTATTTGAAATACTTTTTTGTATTTTGTAATTTGTATTTCGCTGAGATGGAAGAAATGAGATGTATTTTGTATTTAAATAATTTTTTTGACCCAGTATTTGTATTTTGTATCAAAATACATTTTCAATATATTTTGCCCATCAGAGATGGGCAGTATTTGAAATACATGTATTTGAAATACGTATTTGAAATACTTTTTTGTATTTTGTAATTTGTATTTCGATGGGGATGGAAGATGTATTTTGTATTTTGTATTTAGATACATTTTTTGACCCAGTATTTGTATTTTGTATCAAAATAAATTTTCAATGTATTTTGCCCATCTCTGCAAACAGTCTGGAAAATTCAACTGTATTAATTCACAAGAATGAGATTATACTCTGAGAGCTTTTCAGCTTTGCAACAGAAATCAGTATCAGTATTTATATTATTATTTATTGTTTTGCATTTGATATGTTTATTCTTGTACGAGTCTTTAACTAGGAGAAACATAATTTCGTTTCTTTCTGCTTCTGCAGTTGGAAAAAATGACAAATTAAGCAATCTTATATGGAGCTGACCTGTTCTGACATTCCGTATGTTGATCTGACCACATCAAACCCTGTACACTCAAGACACGCTACATATATGGCCAGACTTACAGTATATGGAGTGGCGCGCACCGAGTGGCGCGCTACGAGCTTGTAGGTCTGCTATTTTTGAAAAATCAAAGAACGACTGACATAGAAACATAGCTTTTTCAGAAAACTGTCATTTTCAAACAGACATTTTTAGAATCTGATCTCAGGTCAGAATTGAATAGATAGTACAGTAGCAGCAGTAGTGGCGGCAGCAGCGCTGTAGTCATTTATGCCTTTTAGATGTCTGCTGCAGTCACACTCAGCAAACAGTCTGGAAAAATTCAACTGTATTAATTCAAAAGAATGAGATTATAATACTCTGGGAGCTTTGCTAGTGCAACAGAAATATCCAAGACAAGCAAAGCAGAGAGAAGGACGCAAGGACGTAATAGCCGCTGGATAAATTGTGCTTAACCCATTTTGGACTGGCGTCGATAAAAAAAGAATGCTTCCAAATCCTTAACATTTTCTGAAAAACCCATGTTTCTATGTCAGTGGTGCTCAACCTTTTTCACGTCAAGGACCCCCAGAATTATCTCTATTGGGCCACGGACCACCCATCTCAAAATATGTAGTTCCAGGGACCCCCCCAGAATCCAATATTTTAGTTAAAAATGTCCGCTCGGAAATATATATTCAAAGATTTGCACCACATTTTTACGACTTTTCAAAAATAGCAGACCTATACAAGCTCGTATACAAGCTCTATGAGCTTGTAGATCTGCTATTTTTCCAATAGCTAAAGCATAGCATAATGCTAACGCCAACAGGGGTTCCCGCCCAGAATGGGTTAATAGTGTAAAAAGCTTTAAAATTAATTGAGCAGTCAAATGTTACTGCATCCTTCTTATGCATGCTTGCAGCTACAGTACTGTACAGTATGCGGCAACCATACTGTGAATTCAGATTGGCTTCCTTTTCCCTGTCTCAATGGAGTGGACCAAGTATTCATGAAGTGTACTTCAGGCCACACAGCCATGCTGATTATTGAAAAATAGATGGAGGTACTGTACAGTAGTCTGTTCGCATGGATTAATAAAGCACTGTCCTTTCACACCATTTCACATAGCTTGCAGATTGGGACTTGACCTAACAAAAAATGTGGGACGTGAAATCTTTTTTTACGCGCGTGATGATGGCTACAGACCAGTGTAGTGGACGGTGGACAGTAAAATGTGCAATGCGGGAGGGTTTTACGGCCAACATGTTATTAGGGCTTTATTACCACAATGAGCGGTATAATGGCTCCCATTATCCATGGTAATCGGCTGCAATTAATAGGAAGTGGATTTGCATAAACAGCAGGCAAGTTGAGGCAACGTTATACTACAGCTCACCCCTTATGCCATTCTGAACGGGAACCCATTTGGTGTTAGCATCATGTTATGCTTTAGCTATTGAAAAATAGCAGATCTACAAGCTCATAGCGCGCCACCGAGTGGCGCGATACGAGCTTGTAGGTCTGCTATTTTTGAAAAATCGAAGAACAACTGAAATTTTTAGAATCTGATCTCAGGTCAGAATGGGTTGATCAGACCAGTGTGTGTCCAGTGGAAACCTCGTATGAATCTGATCTCAGGTCGGAATGGGTTATATGCAGTGCTTGAGGAAAGGTTGTGGTCTTTGTTGTTACTTTTAGTGCCACTGTATATTCATACCACTGTACTATTTGCAAACTGTTAGTAAAGTATTCAATCAATCAATCAATCAATCAATGCCAAACACGCTTGATGAAATAATAAGGGATTTTATTTATAACGCACTTTATATTTGTGAGAATCTCAAAGTGCTACAGCAAATTAATCAAATCAAAAGAAACAGCACTGCAGTCAACACACCATTAAAAACATCTAATGGAACAGGAACAAAGGCTATAAAAATGCTTTGGTAAAAAAACGAAAGTCTGACCCTGCGTGCCGAGCTACACCAGGCTTTTTCCGCGCGCGTGTTATATATACGCGCACACGCGAGAGCCCCACATACGCACACTTAAAATAGAACTGGACCTCTGTAGTGCTTGTGCGCGTGTGTGCGTATATACGCGTAAACGCGCGCTGAAAAGCCCGGTGTAGCTTGGCCGTTGTTGTGGATGTTGTGCGATTTTGTTTTGAAAACGTTTGCCTATCGATGATATGCCCAAAATATAGCCGCGCTCGAGACCATAAACTCGTCTGCCCGCTCAGATAATCAGGCTACCCAAAATAGAAACACCAGATTGAAAGTGGTTACGCTCTCTCTCTCTCTCTCCCTCTCTTTTTGTATGAGTGTGGAATGGTTGTGACACTGTAAACTGCTTCAGGCAGTGTTTTCAATTATCCCTGGTCTCAATTTGGTGGACAGTGTGAGGAGGACCAATATGAAACCAGGTCTGTGTATCAGTGAGATTGTTAGCTGACCCGATATTCAGACAGGTCTTCGTGCTTCACAGAGAACACACACACACACACACACACACACACACACACACACACACACACACACACACACACACACACACACACACACACACACACACACACACACACACACACACACACACACACACAATAACTTCACGCACTCACACTAGCTGTGTGTACATTTAAAAAATACTTCTGGGTTCATTTTCACATCTACCTACTGTCTTTTGTGTGCAGCTCAGACCGTTTTGAAGGTTCTGTATTCAGAATTATTGATTCATTTCATCAGACATACAGTACGTACCACCTCCATAAGCTCACCCAACTTCAAACTCCACGTATATACATGTTAGACTAGAGTGAAAACACACATCCCTGCACCTGGTTACTGATAGTCACCTGCAGAACCAGGTAAAATATAGATATTTTAATGTATTTCTCTTCTTCTAACATCGAATAAAATATCTGTCAGGAGTCTAACATGGTTAACATCAAGTTTGAACTTGAATGGGCTTTTGTACGAGAGAAGCATGCCTGATCAAGTGATGAAACTAAGATATCTAAATATTGAACAAAAAGACTGCCTGGGGTGAGGTCCAGACAGAGTAGATCCGAGTAGACGTTTTAAAGTTAAATATTCACATTTTCAATATTCATATTCACAAAGGCATTTACTGATCATTAATGCAGGACAGAAATGGACTTTTCTCTCTTTCTTTGTGCAGGGGAATGCAGTCAAAGGTATTAAGTCAACCAAGTTCATTTCCAAGGTATCGTCATCGGTAGGTGCTATGGATTACATTCACAGACGATTTGGGTATAGGTACTCCTGCAATGGATTCCAGAAGTGAGTATATGTGAGGTAAGTACAGGTTTAGATTAGGCCCTTATAGCTTTAGGGATCTCTTTCCCCACATGGGTGAGATAACGAGGTAGCTGAATCAATGTCAATAAATGCGCTGAGAGCAGGTTTTTAGAACGGTTTTAGTATATCTACTCAGCCTGTACTCGAGTATTTGTACTCCTTCGTTGTAAGCCCTGTACTGGGGTCGTATTTGTACTCTATTTCCTTCCGAATATTCAAATATTCACTTCTTAATAGCCGGTCTAGTGCACGCGCCTGTCAAACCAAGGAGCACGTGCCCGGTTCGCTGTCAGCATACGGATTTCATAATATAACATAGAAGGGTATTTTAAATAGTGGTTGTCTTGTCTTACCTGATTTCATAATCTAACATAGAACGGTATTTTAAATAGTGGTTGTCTTGTCTTACCTGCCTGCAGCCTCGCCTTGTCTCTGGAGAGTGCATTGGTTGGTGAGGCAGAAGAGTTCTTCCTTTTATACTGATGCGCGCAGGTGTGTCAATGAGCGCAGGTGCGCTGCGTTGGCCTACTATAGGTGATTAGGGAAGTATCTCCCTTCCAGGACCTGCCCAAGGGTCTGACGTTTCCATGTAGCTCTCTGCCTCTCTCTCTCTCTCTCTCCAGAGCGGCGCTTGCTTGGGCGGCGTTTAAACAACGAGACAGCACAACCCCTTTAAGCGTTCTATACTTGTGTCATTGTGTCATATCACGTGTTGTGAGCCTTCTTGTCATTTTTCAATTTATGTTAGCTTTTCCCCCCCACGTTTTCTCCCAAATTTATAGTTTATGATTCCTCCCCTCACACATTGTTTTGTGTTGTCATTTCTATTATCCATACTGTAGCGAGGAGCCCCAATCAGGAGGAGGGTGAAGAGCCTCCCACTGACAGGTGCCGCCCGGCCTGTCGGAGTATGTGTATTATACACAAATTACATGACCCCCCCCCCCCCAAACCAAGGCAAATTGTGTTGGTAATAGACGCTTGACGAAGCCGAATGCACCACGGTGTATTTAGCCCGGGCAGCATTCCATTTCGGGTTTATGATCCGGTCGGGAGCAGATGGTAACTTCCGTCATGTTGTAGTCAATGATTTGTAGTCATCTGCCAGGTGACCACAAGCCTTGTGGTTTCCTGCCCGATGACTAACAAGACTACAATGACTACTATATGAAAACAAGACTACAACATGACGTCAATTACCAGCCGCTCCAGACCGCTTCACGCGGCCATTTTGGAACACAGACCAGGCTTTCCTCCGAGGTGGAAAGCCTGGTGACGCGAGCTGTAGGTTCCGGTGCGACCCCCAGACGAGGTTGTGGGCAGGTTTACTTTACCACTGCGTGTCAACTGAGCATCCTTTTTTCAGCACATTTTTGTCCACGCCCACAATCTGGTGATGCCATCAATTAGTCATTCTCAGCACCTGAGCTGTATTGTTTTGGAGCTCTTTAAGAGCAAGTTCTTTGTCTGTGAAAATCATACAGCACTGACGAAGGTCTGAGGACCCAAACGTTTGCTTTTTAATCGCACCATGAGCACAGAGCACCATAAGAGCATGGTAAAATAAAATAAAAACTATTTTTTCTAAGTCTCAGTCTAAGGAGTTTTACTTATTTTTCTATACGGTGAGCGAGTCTTTTCCTGTCAAAGTTTCCCTTATGTTTTTGAGACCACCGCTACCGTAGTCAAGTTTGAAAGAAAAAAAAGGACGAAGAAAGGCGCAACTGTTTTCTCAGTGCTTCAGCACATTTTTCAAATGATTTTAAATAGCATGCCCAAAAGAGAGACCTATAGGTAGTTAAAGCAGGACGGGCACCCATTTTGGTGTCAGCATCATGTTATGCTTTAGCTATTTAAAAATAGCAGATCTACAAGCTCATATCGCGCCACCGAGTGGCGCGATACGAGCTTGTAGGTCTGCTATTTTTGAAAAATCGAAGAGCGACTGACATTTTTAGAATCTGATCTCAGGTCAGAATGGGTTCATCAGACCCAGTGTTTGTCCGGCGGAAACCTCGTATGAATCTGATCTCAGGTCAGAATGGGTTAAAGCAGGACGGGACAAGGTAAACGGGGACACTTCGTCTCTGTTTCACTTGCAATCAATGAATGAATTGCCCCCATGACCATGTGGGCGTCCTGCCAGATCCAGAGACATAATGTCTCTTGTGCAAAGCCGTAGCCGTAGAGGGGTTTTGTGGACAATTTCCTGAGATGAAGCAATTATGATTCCATCTTAATGAATTCATCCTATGGCGTGGCATGCACCGTAATAGCCCTAACCGCGGTTGTGCAATTATGAATTTCTCAAAACGCTGCAGGCGGCAAACATTTCAAGCTCAACAAAATGATGATCGTACGTATAGACACAACCAAAGTGGCTACGCTACAGTCATCGCCGTGGTGTGTGTGTGTAATATCTCAGCATGTAAATTCGAGGACGGCACAAATAGCCAAAATGACACTGATGAAAAACATCAGCTCTGATGAACACACATCTTACAGTCAATCTTCGCGACCGTGAAGATGAACACAAACTGTGTTCATCATATCACACGGGGAAACGACATCAATGGCAATGATTATCCCATTCTGACCTGAGATCAGATTCATACGAGGTTTCCGCCGGACACACACTGGTCTGATGAACCCATTCTGACCTGAGATCAGATTCTAAAAATGTCAGTCGCTCTTCGATTTTTCAAAAATAGCAGACCTACAAGCTCGTATCGCGCCACTCGGTGGCGCGATATGAGCTTGTAGATCTGCTATTTTTCAATAGCTAAAGCATAACATGATGCTGACACCAAAATGGGTGCCCGTTCAGAATGGGTTATGCACTAGCTGAGACAACGGTGCAGATCTCACCACCAGTGCAATCTATCCGAGCGCCGTCCCCGGAGGCCGAGCCGAGTCGTATACACAACATCACATCAGGCCACTCTCTTCCATCTTCGCCCCAACGAGGAGGTAACGTGGTAATCGTCAATAAATCATATCAGTTTAAATTGAACACTGATCTGATTGTGACTCGCTGAGGGAGACGAGAAGGTGAAAACAACTCAGACACAGACACACACACGCACATGCAGAGACGCACGTGCACACGCAAACGCACGCACGCACACACACTCACACGAAAACCCTATACCCCAACACAGAGATCCCACAAAATGCAATTTGATGACTTCTGCTGTCGCATCCAGTTGCTTTGTCAATTTAGCACTAACATGGATGTCATACTGTACAGTACGTGCCCCGGGACAGAGGCATGGTGCACCAGCCCTGGCTGCCTGCACACACCACAACCAGCGGAGCATGCAAGGGGGCCATTTACATCTCTCACTTTATACTGCTATAGCAACAAAAAAAGGGGGTTATGTTTTGCAGCTGCGGCTACCCTGCAGCCAAACTCTCTTCCATGATGGGCGCCAGTATTCAATGGGGATGCAGGTCTGAATGGGACGCTGTCACGTAATGACTGTGGAGTGGTAACCTTTATGATGCATTGTACAGAGGGGTGGGCAACTTTGATGACGGAAAGGGCAACTGTATTTCCATGCACACTCACTCCAGATGGGCCAGCATTGCATATATATATACTGTCGAGCAGAAACCTCATATCTCTCCTACTTATAGGAGTGGTTGCACCACTATTTTTGAGTGGTGCAACCACTCCTACAACCAGCAATGTCCGTGTACACCTATGTTGTTGTTCATGATGTGTCCGTGTGACATTAATGAGCACGAGTATGACTAGTACCAGTAGGGGCGCTGTTGTGACAGAAACAGAGAGAGAGTGCTGCACTGTTGCCTGCTAATGAGAAAGAGGGGGGGGGAGTTGCACCACTCAGTTCACACGGGTGTGATTTTTTTTTCCTTTTTGAGTGGTGCAACCACTCCTACAACCAGCAATGTCCATGTGTATCTGAGCACCAGTATATGACTATTAGTACTGGCACTGTGCCCCTACTGGTTATTCGTAATAATACACTGTCATTCTCTGTCACACAAGTATATAGCGGAAATAGCCGATATACAAGCTCAAAACGTGTTGCAGTGTGACTTATTTATGTATTTGTTTGTTTGTTTATTAATTTATTTGAATCCAGAATATTCTTTTGCTATTTTTGGAATTGGAATTCTGAATAGTGACATGTTGACTTTTAATTTAGTTATACCTATGTTATCTTTCTGAACTTAAATACAAATACATTGGACATAAAAAAGGCAAAGTTTGGCCCAGGCCGTAGCGTAACGGTCTGGGCACCGGACTGGTGATCCAGTCGCGGTGTGCCGCGGGTTCGACTCCCGGACCCGACACGGCCTTTACCGCATGTCATCCCCCCATCTCTCTCCCGTTTCCTACTATCCTACTGTCAGCCTACTATCTGTCCCTTACAAAATCAATAAAAGGCGTAAGCCGCAAAAAAATATCTTAAAAAAAAAACAAAGGCAAAGTTTGGAATTGTAACGCAGCTGATATCAATAATATAATTATGTGCATGGGGCCGCCAGTTGCCAATGTATGGTACACTTAAACATGTAGACAGAAAGAAAGAAAGAAAGAAAGGGAGACAGAAAGAAAGAAAGAAAGAAAGAAAGGGAGACAGAAAGAGACAGAAAGAAAGAAAAAGGGAGGAGGGAGGGAAAAGGTGTGAGGCCCAATACAGTACAAAGGAATAGTTCTCTGTGGAGCCCCATGCTATACGAAATGATGGGAGAGACAGACAAGCGTCAACCTTCAATTCTCCCGGTCCTCTGCAAAGGTATAGACCGATTCACAGAGGGGTGCCCTGGGCGCGGCCATCACTGAGGGGTAATCCATGGAGCAGGTGCCCTGGGCGCGGCCATCACTGAGGGGTAATCCATGGAGCAGGTGCCTGGGCGCGGCCATCACTGAGGGGTAATCCATGGAGCAGGTGCCTGGGCGCGGCCATCACTGAGGGGTAATCCATGGAGCAGGTGCCCTGGGCGCGGCCATTACTGAGGGGTAATCCATGGAGCAGGTGCTCCGTAGGCCAGGTGTAGCTAATCAGTGCTGCTGCACTCAATGGTACACCTCAGTAATGGCCGCACCCAGGAAACCCTCTGTGAATCGGTCTATATCTGTGGCCTTGACGACGACATTACACGCTCACTGGGGGGAGTGGCTCTCCTTCCCCCATAGCCCCTCCGCCTCCCCCCCCCCCCCCCCCCTGCCCTCCGCCGCTCCCCATGCAGTATATACTCCCCACCATGCAAAGGGCTTATCCCTCGCAAGCGTTATCTTCCTGGGAACCGTAGGGAACCTAATCATGAAAGCTGTGAGTGGAAACCTGAGTGGAGTCTATTCTGCGGAGCTCCACTCCTCTAGATAGCACGCCACTACACTACACACAGAGCTACATGCGTCAGGCATGCCAACGTCAAACCGTTTGATCCTCAAGGCTCCGCTCACAGCCTTCACACCAACATGGCCAGAGGAGGAGGAAGAGAATGCATTGCACATTAATCCGTAGCGGTGGGCACACTGATTCCGTTCTGAAACTGTGCCTTGTGTATAATCTGACTTATTGTAAGCAACCCCACAGTACTTGTATAGTCTTTTGGCCTTGATTGCAGGACAGCGGTCCCGACTGCTGCATGTTGCAAAGGACCCATCTCTCGGATTATTCCAAGATGTGAGTATATTCCTACAACAGGAATCCCTGGAGGGCATGATATACACCTAGCCATGCCCCCCAGGGCCAAGAGCCCCTCTGGGGAGGATGAGGGCTAAGGATGCCCTCAGGGGACATAGTGTATGTGGAGGTTTTTTTCATTAAATCCCTGCAGGCATAGCTGTGTCCATGTTTGATTCATCACACATATACAGTTCCATATATAGATGTAAAACAGATACGGACACTGCGTCTGGCCCTCCTGTAGTGTCCCAGATAGAGCTAGGTTCGAGACATAAAGCCTGCATACTAAGTTGGCCGCTCCTTTGGCGATGGTGACATTTTGAGCTGCTAATTATTATGGGCCACACCTGCGCTGTTCCTCCACTGGCTCTAAATCTCTCTTTGAACATCTCGGGTCAGGCAGGGGAGGGCCATTTCTCTTGAGTAAGGCAAAAAAGAAAGTGAGTCTATTATAAAGCAGAATGCAGTCTTGTAATCCTGGTCATGTCAGTTAAAACCTCCATTGTACCTCCAAGACGTGTCATTTTAGAAGCACTCTGTGAAGTTTTTGTCGAATCTGTGATTTTCGGTCTGCTTTATTATGGTCTGAAAATGTTACCTTTAAATTCGATTTGACACTTCTTTATAAACCGCAAATTAAGTTTTCGTTATCTTGTAACCTGACAGGGCCTCTGCCTTGAAATTGTCACCAGTAATATTTATAGCAGCGTCTCTCCACTGGTACAGGTATAATTATTTAATTGCTGTCCAGGCACGTACTGTCTACTCTTTCAGCGCCACCTGGTGGTCACCAGCTTTGGCTTGCCAATTAGCCCATTATAAATAAAGGGGGGGGGGGGGGGGCTGGAACTACATATTTTGAGATGGGGGGTCCGTGGCCCAATAGAGATAATTCTGGGGGTCCTTGACATTAAAAAGGATGAGCCCCACTGACATAGAAACATTAGGGTTTTTCAGAAAAAGGTTAGGATTTATAGAAGACATTTTTTAAATCGACTTCAGTCCAAAATGGGTTAATGCCAGCGTCTCCCTGTACAATGGTGACACTAATGTGTCCACAATGTGTCCACTGCACTTTCACGATTCTCCTCCTTATGCTAGTTGTGAGTCCTTTGGCACAGCCTGCACTGCAACATCTCTAGTCAAGAGGATCAGAGGGTGAGATAGAAAACTGCAATCCAGCAGTTTAAGGATGTTTCTATCACACCTTTAATCTGGCATTGAGCTGGTACACTCATTGCATCTTGAATTAGTTCGATTAGACAAGAGCCCACCCCCGTGAGTCTAAGTGAGAGACCTTCAGCCGACCGGTCACTAAGCAATTCCGTTTGCCTCTCTGTGATGGCCTCTTCAATCGCAAACATATATCTGTTCAATTGACCTGCGTGGAGACGTCTCTTGTAATTCTGAGGAGGAGAACGTTTGCCTCTAAAAGAGCCTGTCTGCCTGACCTACAGTCTCAGTTTGACACCCCCAAAGAAAGACACTGCGTGCACATTTCGTGTTGAGAACCGTATATTTCATGTTATGCAACAGGACTTTGAGTCTTCAAGGGATGCTCTTAAAAAATTCTAATCTCACAAGCATATTTTCAAAGCAAGAAAGAGCAACCCCATCTTATACAAATAAAATTATTTTAGAATAATGCATATTCCAGATTTTTGCCTTTTATTTAAATTTTTTCATGCAGTTACAGATGGCACGATCCGATGAAATTACTTGCAATATATCGATTATCGCAGTGTATTGTGAAATTATTGTTATTGATGTACTGTATTGGATAGGTACTGTAGGTATACGTGCGAGGAAAAACATCATGGTGCAAAAGTTTTCTTCTGCAGCCTTTTTTTTTTTTTCTTTTTAAGATGAGTTTTTTGGCTTTTCCTGCCTTTATTGATTGTATCAAGTGAAGACTGACAGGAAAGAGGGAAGAGAAAAGGGGAGAGAGACATGCAGCAAAGGTCATCGTGAACGGGACTCGAACACGCGACGCGCTGTCAGGCCAAAGCCTATATATATATATATGGCATGCGCCTGGACCACTTGGCCAGCGGGCACCCCGGGACCTGCAGCCTTATCCCATTCTGACCTGAGATCAGATTCATACGAGGTTTCCGCCGGACACACACTGGTCTGATGAACCCATTCTGACCTGAGATCAGATTCTAAAAATGTCAGTCGCTCTTCGATTTTTTCAAAAATAGCAGACCTACAAGCTCGTATCGCGCCACTCGGTGGCGCGATATGAGCTTGTAGATCTGCTATTTTTAAATAGATAAAGCATAACATGATGCCGACACCAAAATGGGTGCCCGGTCAGAATGGGTTATACAACACAACAGCACTGAGCCAGGTGATTCTTTCGTAACATGTCTTCTGCGTCCTTATAATGTCAACTTTACAAGTATACATGCATTGTTCAATCATTGATTAAACTTTTCCGTAATCTCTTTTGTATTGATTTGCACAGGACAAAGACAAAGCCCTAATTGGGTACAACGGGACAGTTATTCCCCTCACACACACACCCGTGACCCTAATGTGTTTCTGATGTGCATCCTTTGCCCTGATCCAGGGTGGCAACTCACTGACCAGAGCCAGTTCACGCTACTGTGAGAGCTCACTGTACATGTGGTACGTGTATACTGTATGTGTGAGCAAAAGAGTGCGTGCTGTTTTGAGAAAGTCGAAGAGTGGGTGTTCTGCCTTATTGCCTCTGGGGCAGAGTATGTTAACTGTTAACTAACGTTTTTCTTTTACTCTGTGCCGTCTTTATGAATTTCTTCCTCACTGGAAAACAAAGGATGACTGGCTTAACCACACTTGTGTCCCTGTGTGTGTGTGTGTGTGTGTGTGTGTGTTTCTCTCTCTGGGAATGTTTTTGACAAGGTCTGTGTGTTTGGCTCCGTTACATTTTCTCCCTGCTCGGCACAATTAAACACAATGATTAAACATTAAGAGCCGGGAGATAGCTATACAATAACAACCCCCCATGGGGAGCAGAAATAACAGAGCCCACTATTGGTGCTGGGGTGGTAGGCAGCGGTGGCCGAACGGTTTGCGGAGCGGTCTTGATATCGGAAGGTCGCTAGTTCGTATCCCCGGACCGGCACGTTAAAATTACCACCGCTGAAGTGCCCTTGAGCAAGGCATTGAACCCCTACCATGAAATGTTCTTTGTGCAGGGCCTGGCTGTAAACAAGTTCTTGAGCTTAGTCCAGTTACCCTGGGTAAACATAGTACCTTTCCTTTCCTTGTAGTAGCGGAGGAGCAAACCATATGCAGAAGGAAGGCGCAGGAAGAATGCATGCAGTCTAGGTGAGCTTACAGTACAGTATATACCCCACCCAATTGGTCAGCTGACTGCCACATCAGCGTGTGACGTGTGTGGGTCTTGCAAACACTGTATACAGTCACCCACATAGCAATGCAGGCGTATTAACCCCTCGAGTATGTGCCCTTGTGCATAGCATGAAGCCGCTCGAGTAATCGAGTATCTGACTGAACTATAACTATAACTATATCGTATATTCTGATCAAACGCGATGGCACAAAGCACACAGCCCAGAGTGAGGTACTGTATAGACCATAGATATATATATATATATATATATAAGAAAGCTAGATGGCTCACCCGCGCTCTGGCCAATGGAGAGCGACGTTGCTACGTGGCGGCCATCTTACCTCGGGGCTATACATAACATTGTGTCTATGGGGCGTGTACTTTTAAATAACCACAACTTGCTCAATTTTCAACCGATTTTTCAAACGGTTTGGTTTGTTATAAACGTCAGAGACGTCCGCATACTCATATGCTTTTATAAGACGTTCATATAAAAAAAACGTAATAAACCAACCCGTTTGTAAATCCGTCAAGATTTGAGCGAGTTATGACTGTTTTTGTTTGAGCTGCCATTGAACATACTGTACTGTATAGCCCCGAAGTAAGACGGCTGCCAGGTGAACGACGTCAGAAACTCCGCCTTAAGACATTCTGACCTGAGATCAGATTCTAAAAATGTCTTATATGTCAGTCGCTCTTCGATTTTTTTAAAATAGCAGACCTACAAGCTCATAGCGCGCCACCGAGTGGCGCGCTATGAGCTTGTAGATCTGCTATTTTTCAATAGCTAAAGCACGACATGATGCTGACGCCAAAATGGGTTCCCGACCCAAAATGGGTTAAGCCATCTAGACTTTATATATATATATATCTATGCTGTAGACAGACAGATGCTCTGTCATGGTTCAGATGCTCCGCTGGCTGAACCATACTGGTGTGGTAGCTTAGTAGCTAGACTTAGTAGCTAGACTTAGTAGCTATAGACTTCTAGAGAGAGAGCAAAATGGTTCCTTCCAGCCTTTGAAGTGACCATACCTCTCCGGGTCTGTGTTTGGTTTGTTTCAAGTCCAGGTTGGGATAATGGTATAACTTGTGCATTGTGTGAACACAAATCGCCCCATGGGTTCCGTTGCCCATCATCACACTGAAGTGAACCAGAGAGAGATTGTCTTTCACGTGACATTGTGTTTCCCAGAAATAATTCAGGCCCTTTTTTTTCTCTTGGCCCCCAGGTTTTTTGGCTCACCAATTCATTGGTGAGCGTGGTGTGCATGTTCATCATTGTGCATGTTTGTACACTCACAATGATGCACACTGTCTGTGAGTGTGTTAGCTCTGGTTCAGGGCATTGCAGTTGACTCACTTACGCTCTGAACCAGATATATATCTATAGTATGTGAGAAAACAAATCACACACGTGTGAAGTGAGGGGCGCTTTACCAATCCTTATCATCTTACATCGTCATGATATCATAACATACTATCATATGGCCGATTTTCTCAGTGACAGACAGAACAAACATTAAACTCTGTTCATTGTTAATGGCATTTAATGTTTGTGTTAGTGACAAAAACAACAACAAACCTCGCCCAACAGGCACCGCTGTAGAGGCTCCAACGGGCACCGCTCTAATCCACCAAGAATAGCCAATGTACAAGCTCACAGTAGTGCGACACGTATATCTGCTATTTTTAGCGAATACATAAAAGAATACAGTGGTTCAGGTTCGGTTTACTAAGAACAGAGGGTTGAAGTGGTTAAGGATGGATGTAAGTTATTCTACAGGGAGTGGAGAATTCATGGACCGCAGCCAGAGTCTGAGTTACACTGTGATGTGCATGTGAGTGAAAACATGTACGGTACAGTATGTGCATGTGCATCTGACTCTCGGCAGCAGATTATGTGTGTAAAGCCACTGAAAGAGATTGATTCAGCTTCTGTGTGTGAAGTGTAAAGTGTGTGTGTGTGTGTGTGTGTGTGTGTGTGTGTGTGTGTGTGTGTGTGTGTGTGTGTGTGTGTGTGTGTGTGTGTGTGTGTGTGTGTGTGCGTGTGCGCGCATATACCAAGCCCAGCTGCTATCAACATGAAGGCTAAAGTACAGTAGGTAAGATATTAAATGTGGTGAGGTGCAGTGTGACATTTTTGAATTAAATTGCATCGTGAGACTATATGGCATAATATCAATGACCTTAAGCCTAAACGTGTTCTCTTTCCATTTCCCAATGTCACAAATGCATTTCACAGAGTGCTACTGGATAGAACCGATGAGTGAGTGAGTCACCAAGCCCATTTTGGATGTATAAGTAGCCCTGGTCCAGTGCTTACAGCGAGTCTCTCACTGACGCCCTGTGGAAGTGCCTTCCGCAGCCCTCTAGCGATTTTCTCACTCCCGCGCGAGGCTTTACAATTCCCAGCAAATAAACAAAACGACGTAACTACTCACCGACACAAAGCCTGCTAGACCTTGGTCAAAGTCTATTCTCGAAGCTGGGAAGCGTCTCAGGTCCCCAGCTTCTCTCTAAATGCACTATTTTAGTCATTAAATGAAAATGAATCCAACCAGATCGGCGCAGGCAAACCCCGGAAATAGAAAAAAATATTCTTGGCGTTGGCGGTCCGGTACATTGCTGTATTAAAATGGCTCAAAGTGTATTTTAGAGAGAATAATAATAATAATGAATTGCATTTTTAGAGCGCTTTTCCAAGTGCTCAAAGCGCTTTGCAATGGTTCATTCATTCATACATTGGGAGGTGAAGCGGCGAACAGTCGACACCAGCGTCCTCACTTCCCGCATTCACACACCAATGGTATAGCAAGCTCACACCAACCGACTCATTGGAGGCAATGTATGGTTCAGTGTCTTGCCCAAGGACACTTCGACATGTGGACAGGAGGAGCCGGGATTCGAACCGC